>NW_007735015.1:82917-84204 GCF_000696425.1 Galeopterus variegatus
AAAGGAAAAAAAAAAAAAAAAAAAAAAAAAAAAAGATTTCCAGTGGCTCATCACCATAGTGACAGATGTGACAGAATAGAATCTAAACTCTCTGTCAAGGCACACAGGCCTTGATTGCCTGGCCTCAGTCTCCTGTCCTGCTTCACCTCCTGCCACACCCTCACTTGATGCTCCAGCAACACTGAACTTGACTTTCCCCTAATAAGCCATGGTCTCGAATACCTCCTTATTCCACACACTTTGTCCCTCTGCCAGAAAAAAATATTCCTGCTTATTCACCTAGAAAGCTCCAATTTGTTTTTGAAGTTTTGAGCAAAAGATTTCTTTTCTATGAAGTCTATGCTGATGCTCCCAAGATAACTTAGGAGTAATCCTACTACGGTCCCACCACAATTTTCTATCCTTCAAAACAATTATCTTTTTGTAAATTTGTTTGTCTTGCATGTTTACTTTGCCACTGGATGGTACCAGACTCACCATGTACTACACTATGTTCCTAAAGTGTGGTGTATGGGGTGCACTTGGTATTTGCTGAATGACTGAATGAATAGGAAGAAGCTGATGATAGAGTCCACAATGATACAAAGAAAGGTACTAGGCATGAAAGGAGGACAAAGGGCTTTTTTTCATATTTTTCAGTGAAAAGTCTCCCACCTGGGGTGTGGTGCAGACTAACAATGCCGTATAATACACTTAAAAATATAAGACAGTAGATCTCACGTTGAGTTGTTACCATAATTTAAAAAAACAAAACAAAGCAAGAACATCCCATATGTCTGAGGATAAATATATACTCTCTGAAATTACTCATGGGTCAAAGAATAAATAAAATGAAATTTCAAAAATATTATAATGAGGGCCGGCCCGGTGGCGCACTGCTACAGTGTGCCGCTTGGGAGTGCGGCGACGCTCCGGCTGAGGGTTCAGATCCCACATACAGCCCGGCCGCTCGCTGGCTGAGCGAGGCGCGGGTGCAACACCGAGGGTTGCGATTCCGTTGCCGGTCACGAAAAAAGACAAAAAGGAAAAAATATATATATATATTATAATGAATATAGTATTTAAAAACACTTGTGGATTGCAGCTATGACCAAGCATAGAGGGATATTTATAGTTTAAACACATAATAGAAAAGAAGAAAAGCTGAAAATTAATAAGTTAAAAATCCATCTTAAAGTATAAGGAAAAAAAATTCAAATAAGCCCAAAAATGAAAAAGGAGAAAACAATAAAAGAAAGAGTGGAAATAAACTAGCTAACTAACAATAGAGAGAGATCAAATAAGCCA
>NW_007735015.1:88028-92808 GCF_000696425.1 Galeopterus variegatus
TATTGCTCAGTTTACCAACAGTGACAACTGGATATTAATCCTATAGGGAATTCTGGGAAACTACCCAAAATTCATGTCTCAGAGTCCTGCCCCCTAAGGTGTGAGAGAGTTAGGATATTTATACCCTGACCCTAGGCAGTTGTGTATAAATAAATGCTTTCACAGCTGGTAGGAAAAGACCAGACCAGTAGTGTCTTGGTCTGGATTCTCTCAGAAGCTGACCTTGAGTCAAAGGTTAAAGTATAACCATTTACTTGGGAGTTGACGGAGAAGGCACCAACAATGGAGAAGGGATGTGAGACGGGAAGCAAAGTCTGCTCCCAGAGTCTTAATTTCCCGGCATTTCTGGCTTGCCTCTTGCACAGTTCAGAGTGGCCTTCCACAGTTCTGGAAAAGCCCGCATATATGAAGGTGAAGGTACCAACAGACAGAAGTTTTCCAGAGCACACACACAAAAAATAAATTCTGAGAGAATTGGGCGGGGCACTGATAACTCATTAAAGTGGTAATTCATTAAATTACTTGTCGAGGCAAAAAAAGTAATCATGTATCTCCATCACCGAAGATTTCAGTCAAAGCCATCTAAGATTAAAAAGTCACCTTGCACAAAAGCAGAGAGAGGCTGGATCTGGGTTCTGGATCAGCCACTGATGAGCTTTAAAACCTTGGATGAACTTGGGCAGGTACAAAATGGAAAGAATCTCACCTGTCCTTGCTCTCCTACATCAAGTTATGAGGATGAAACAAAATATAAAAAATCCTTTGAAATGTAAAAAGCACTAAACGAATTACAAGTTTTAAATTACAACGATACGTGCTCATTTAAAACAAGAATGTTAGGCTGGCTGGTTAACTCAGTTGTTTAGAGCATGGTGCTGATAACACCAAGGTCCAGGGTTTGATCCTGTACTGGCCATCTACCAAAAAAATTTTTTTAAATAAAATAAAACAAGAATTTTAGAGAAATTATATTTCCCTTTGAGTCATCTTTCATCAGAAAAATGTGTAACTGTAGATCATAGTACATTTGGATTTTTCTCTGGAGCCTCATTCTTTGTTGTTGTCGATAGGAAGATGGCAGCAAAATGTGTTGATGACTCTTCTTAGATATAATGTGTTGGTGATTTGTGAATCCATCCCTGAGTTATTTGGAAATCTACAATAGTAGCTCTTTAGTGAAAATTTCATAAAGTATCATCTTTGTGTCAATTAACATAAAGCTGATTTTCAAAAATGAATAAGGCACAGAAGATAACAAGAGAAGTTTTCCTATATCCTTTACTTACCACTCTGTCCTAGATCAACTGATTTTAAGCAAAAATATTAAAGAAGGTAGAAAGAAGTAGGATTTCTTTTACCTTCCATAACTCTGTGAGTGTTTGATAGACAGAGATATACTAGATTATGCATGTTTTTATGACCAGGGTTCAGTTTAAATTTTGAATTTCATTACCCCTCTAAAGTTTCTAAGACAGGAATTCTTTAATTCATTATGTATGAAACATTAGTGGCATCAGAGCCACTCAGGAACACACTGGAAGGGACTATATCATTTCAACTTGTTTTTCATAACAGCCATAGGTGGGAAAAGAAACAACTTAAAATTTTTCAGGACTTATTCTGTGTTTGGCACTGAGCTAACTACATCATGCAGAGTCTAACATTTAATACTCCCAACTTATATACTATTTTGTCTCCATTTTATACATCAAAAAATTGAGCCATAAAAAGGCTCCTGTTCAGTGCTGCCTTCAAAGAAGAATTTAAAGCATTTGAAAATTTAAGTATTTGACAAGTTACGGAGCGGGACTGTCTCATGCTTAAAAGTTCCTCAGAATATTCCTGTGATCTCTCTTTACTGACAAGCATGGGCAAGCAAGCCCTCACCATTAAACAATCACGACCTCAAATCTCTCTTTTGGGAAGGCTGTCATCATCAGTACAAAAGGAAAACACTTCTCTATCTATGGCTTTGCAAGTTCTCTGTAATGAGTGTGTACATTCAGACAAGGTCTGCACAACCATGTGCTTGGTTTTCCCTTCCTGACCCAAAGATTAGCCCAATCACCACCTGCTATTGTCTAGACTGACAAGCCGTTTGTCACCACCCAAAGTGCTCCTCCTCCTACTTTTGAACAATTTTGATATCACCTTTCAGGAGAAAGCAGAGAAATTTAAAATATGCTGATTTTACCCTGGGAAGACTCAAGTAGGTGAAAGGCCAACCACAAAGAAATAACAGTCACTAATGATGATGATCAACATTTACTGAGCTCTAAGTTTCCTTGACATACCGTGTAAAGCACTTTACATGGCTGTGTCAGTGAAATTTCACAACTCCTGTGTGTGGAAGGCATTACTATTATCCTCACTTTACAAATGAAGAAACCCAGGTTTACAAAAGTGAACTGAAGTACCCAAGGTCACTTGCCTCCATGCTTCTGTCTGCCGTAAGAACCTAAACAGTTAACCACAGATACCTGGGGATGTGGTAAAACTTCATTAAATTAAAACATCAAAGCTTAAGATTGCTAATTTCACTTGATGAAAATTCTGATACAGACAATATTTTAAAATTGATTTTATTACTTCATATAGCTAGAAATAAGCAAGTTAAAAATGACCACCTACAACAGGCCTATGCTACATAATGATTTGTCAAAGACATAAACATAAAAGCACTAATTGATGGGATTAAAACTTAAAAGCATATGGAATATCTTGTGTTCTTGATTTGACAAACTTATTTGTTGTATTTAGGCTGTGTGTGTGTGTGTTTGTGTGTAAAATCCTGAAATGCTAGCAATCACTTCACCATAATGTACTTATATATCCTCTCTAACAACAAACACTGCAAAAGCGAACACACTTGATTTGGGAGAACTTCAGCTGCAAGGTCACTGTGTCTGACTATACCTATGTACTTCTGACTATCTGTGGTCATAGATAATCACAAGAATGTGATTAACCATGGGAACCATTCCTTAAAGGGGGCGAGAGAAGGAAATATAAAATGACTTATCTAGTTCCATCACTTAGTAAACAGCACATTTGTGTATACGGCATGGATTTAATTTCCTCAGGTGTTCCTGTGACAGCCACTGTACCTTGAATTCCTTGACTGCTTGGCTCTTGTGGTGGCTGCAGAACATCATCAGGATGTGGGACACAGAGTCCATGGAAAGGCCCCAAATTGAAGCATTCATGCAACAACTGCATGTCCACCCTTGAGCACACGCTCATGAGCCCGACAGCTACGCCGCCCACCTGAAACAACCAGACACCTCATTACTCTCTGACTTCAAGTAGTTCTCATCATGAGACTTCCACAAGCCCTCAGCATGTGGTCATTTGGTGGCTTGGCAGGCACTTTGAGACATTTAAGGGAGAAAGAAGCATCTTGCTTAAGTAGCTCTAGTGTTCGGCACAACACATGGAACATACTACATGCTCAAATAAATGTCCCATGAGTGTCCACCTCTAGGACGGGAGACAGTCCTAGAAGTGGACAAGTAAATTAGGGAAGTTGCACAGAGTTCTTAAGGGGAAACTATTAGAACTTAACACTTGCCATCTTTGCCCAGACAGTCCCCCTGCCTGCCCCATATCCTCTGTCATTTGTTGTCTTTTATTTTTATCCTACCACAAGCCCAGCCCTCCTGTCCACCTTCCTCCCCTCCACATACACAGCTCTTGGAAAGAAGGAACATTGTTCCAGTGCCTATCTGATTGGCCCTCAATTCCAACAAAGTTCATGGTCACTAGCTCCTTATCATGTAGGAACACTTCAACTTTTCTTAAATTAATTTATTTATTGATTGGATGGTCCGATGGGGAAAGGAGATTTAGGGGGAAACATTGGATTGAAATAAACTTGAGTCAGGCCAGGCTGGTTTAGCAGGTGGGTCTGATCTGCAAATGCATCACCTCCTAGCATCCCAACAACACTTGGTTCGGAAGCTCTTGCAATGGTCCCTGTGATTTTAGGTCTTTGATGAGGAATACACAGGCAGGAAGATGATCTGGACCTGCTATTGGCACCAAAATATTACGAATTAACAGCAGATTGTAATTCTATCATATACCATATTGAAATTACTGTGATTGAAATTTCTTATTATGTCCCTTCAATAATTCTGTATTTCATTCTTGTCTGCAAGGAAAGTATTTAAAATTAAAAAGAGAGAATACTTAATTATTTACAATTCATGTAAATAATTCCTGTTTATTACAAAGTGGCTTTTAAGCAATTTCTGGCTGACTGATTTAGACTCTGGCAGCTGTTATTAGAAACCAGCATTTACGGGGTCCTACCCCTCAAGTGTTCACTCAGACTTTATTTTTTGAGAAAACCATTCCATTTAGAGAGTAGAACAACTCAATAACCACAGACATTGCATATTGCCAAGAATGCAGCATCTTTCTATAAATACCCTGTCACAGAAAATGGTTAATGTTTCAACCTCCTAAAACAGAGAATCAAGCTATACTAATGCTCAGTCTTTTAAATGACATAGAAAATAATTAGGCATTGAACTTTTTGCTCTCAAATATGTCTTCCAGTTAAAAACCATTTGTTCTCAAATGTGGAGTGTACTAACATTAATAAAGCAAATATATTTCACAGGGCCTAGCTTCCAAAGCTCTGTAGTTTTAGATATAGCCTAACTTTTTAAAATTACACATAGAAATGTTAATCTTGCAAAAGACAGGAACTTTCCCCATGCTAAAGTCTCTGTTGTAGATAAAGAATTGTAACACAGCAAAATTGCTGGCTCCA
>NW_007735016.1:0-8632 GCF_000696425.1 Galeopterus variegatus
GGGGAAAAAAACTGGAAGACTGGAATACTGGGGAGTTTTCTTTGTAATTTTCTGTATTTCCTAAGGTTTCTACAGTGAATAGAAATACTTCAGAAATCGAGGAAAAAACATTTTATTATCTTTCAAGAATATATTTGACAGAAGAACAGAACTTGGTTTGTGGAGAAGGTGGTTGGCTGAAAGTGGACTAAGGGCAGATCGTTCACTCAACTGGAAAGGCATCTCAAAGCCAAACAGAAAAAAAACCCAAAAAACAAAAAACAAAGCTTCATTACAAGGTAACCTGCTTACAGAGTAATGGGTCAGGGAGACAGTAACCCAAAGGCACATGCCAAGCTTCTCTCTGCTGTCTCAAGGCTGAGCTTAGGTTTATACAGGCAGTTCATACACAAGCTTAATATAACTAGCTTAAATGTTGATGCAGGTGGCCAGATTATTGCCACACCAGTACTTCATCTCTCTTCACACTCAGCAGGTTGTTCCTATCTGTTCTAACTACCTTTCCCCTACCTATTTAACTTTATGTGCAAAGCCCTCACAAAGACATAACATGCAGTAGGGGCCCAAGATGGAGTCAGTTATGCTCACAGTCCCACAGTAGTACATACACTGAGTCTGGAAGGATGGCAAGTTTTAGACAAGCAGATGGGAGGGAGATCAAGAATAGCACGCTGGCTGACAGCACAAATGTGCCTGCAGCTCCACCACTCATGGGCAGCTATCTAACTTCTTTGGGCCTCAGTTTCCTCATCTGTAAAATAGGCATAACAACACTAACCTCAATGTTTTATTGCAAGAATTAAATGTAATACTTTCAGTAAAGCATCGAGCATAATACTTAACATATCAAAAGCACTCAATAAATTATCATTGTAGCTAATTATGGAAACTAACACTGTGCCAGCAAGAGCAAGGACCAGATTATAGAAAGCTTTGAAAACTATGCCGAAGAGTTCAGAAAAGTTAAGTGTGCAGCGTGGGTTAGAGAGGAGAGAACTGGACTCCAAGAAATCAGCTGGGGAACTGATAGGAGCTAAGTGAGAGATGGTTTATTAGTTTCCTAAGACTGCTATAACAACTTACCATAAACTGCGTGGCTTGAGACAACAGAAATGTATTCTCTCTCAGTTCTGGAAGCCAGAAGTCTGAAATCAAGGTATTGACAGGACCATGTTCCTTCCATAGACTATAGGAGAGGATCTGCTACTTGCCTCTTTGAGTTTCTAGTGGCTCTGGTATTCCTTGGTTTATGGCTACGTCACTCCGGTTCTCAATGTTCATCTTTACATTGCCTTCTCTTGTCATCTGTCAAATCTCCCTCTGCCTCCTTCTTATAGGGATACACGTGATTGCATTTAGAGACCACCCAGATAATTCAACACAATCTCCCCATCTCAAGATCTTTAACTTAATCATATCGTTAGCCATTTAAGGAAATATTCACAGGCATTTGCCTTTTAAGGTAGGCTACCATGGGCCTGATATCTTTGGAGGACATTTTTCAGACTACTGTAGGTGAGGGCCTAGGCAGAGCAAATCATCTAACGGTACTAGAGCTCCAGGTCAGCCGGGATATTAACTCCTGGTGTGCTGGGTGAGAGTCCAAGGGCTGCAGTGGGGGGAGGGAAAGTGCTCACCAGTGGCTATTTGCCAACTGGGCTGGTTTTACCAGTACAGCCTAGCTGAGTATCAGCCCTGATTGTGGGATAGAAGAGGAGAAGCAGCAGCAGCTATGAGAGACTTTGATGGGCCTGGTTATGAAGGATGAAGCAAGAGACACTGGGTAAACAGATACCATTATCAATGTGTAAGGCTAGGGCTGGGACCTATTGTACAGACTGGGTCACAAACCCTCCATACGCAGGTCTATGAGCTAGGTAATAGGAACAGGTTCTGGGAGCCATGGGTAAAAAAATAATAGACTTTATTTAGAGCAAGGAGCAGCTGCCCTAGCGGCTTCCCAGAGCGTCCCCGAGAAGCACCGTGTATCAGAGCTGTTAGTTCTTTATACTTAGGTCCATAACCCGGGACACCTGGGTGCCCATACACAATTACATTAGGTAGTAACCAAGGAATACCTGGGCGTACGTGGCTATTTACAGCAAATGCTCGGCAAGATTCTGAACGTCTGAGGGGCCCTGACCATTTTCCTATATTTTCCCAACACAATGATAAAGACGTAAGGTATGGTTTCCAAGAAACCCAAAGTTGAGGCTCTTAGGGTGCATTTTTTTTTGTTTTTTTAAATTTACATTTATACATATTTATGGGGTGCAGAGTTGACTGTCANAAGGCATCTCAAAGCCAAACAGAAAAAAAACCCAAAAAACAAAAAACAAAGCTTCATTACAAGGTAACCTGCTTACAGAGTAATGGGTCAGGGAGACAGTAACCCAAAGGCACATGCCAAGCTTCTCTCTGCTGTCTCAAGGCTGAGCTTAGGTTTATACAGGCAGTTCATACACAAGCTTAATATAACTAGCTTAAATGTTGATGCAGGTGGCCAGATTATTGCCACACCAGTACTTCATCTCTCTTCACACTCAGCAGGTTGTTCCTATCTGTTCTAACTACCTTTCCCCTACCTATTTAACTTTATGTGCAAAGCCCTCACAAAGACATAACATGCAGTAGGGGCCCAAGATGGAGTCAGTTATGCTCACAGTCCCACAGTAGTACATACACTGAGTCTGGAAGGATGGCAAGTTTTAGACAAGCAGATGGGAGGGAGATCAAGAATAGCACGCTGGCTGACAGCACAAATGTGCCTGCAGCTCCACCACTCATGGGCAGCTATCTAACTTCTTTGGGCCTCAGTTTCCTCATCTGTAAAATAGGCATAACAACACTAACCTCAATGTTTTATTGCAAGAATTAAATGTAATACTTTCAGTAAAGCATCGAGCATAATACTTAACATATCAAAAGCACTCAATAAATTATCATTGTAGCTAATTATGGAAACTAACACTGTGCCAGCAAGAGCAAGGACCAGATTATAGAAAGCTTTGAAAACTATGCCGAAGAGTTCAGAAAAGTTAAGTGTGCAGCGTGGGTTAGAGAGGAGAGAACTGGACTCCAAGAAATCAGCTGGGGAACTGATAGGAGCTAAGTGAGAGATGGTTTATTAGTTTCCTAAGACTGCTATAACAACTTACCATAAACTGCGTGGCTTGAGACAACAGAAATGTATTCTCTCTCAGTTCTGGAAGCCAGAAGTCTGAAATCAAGGTATTGACAGGACCATGTTCCTTCCATAGACTATAGGAGAGGATCTGCTACTTGCCTCTTTGAGTTTCTAGTGGCTCTGGTATTCCTTGGTTTATGGCTACGTCACTCCGGTTCTCAATGTTCATCTTTACATTGCCTTCTCTTGTCATCTGTCAAATCTCCCTCTGCCTCCTTCTTATAGGGATACACGTGATTGCATTTAGAGACCACCCAGATAATTCAACACAATCTCCCCATCTCAAGATCTTTAACTTAATCATATCGTTAGCCATTTAAGGAAATATTCACAGGCATTTGCCTTTTAAGGTAGGCTACCATGGGCCTGATATCTTTGGAGGACATTTTTCAGACTACTGTAGGTGAGGGCCTAGGCAGAGCAAATCATCTAACGGTACTAGAGCTCCAGGTCAGCCGGGATATTAACTCCTGGTGTGCTGGGTGAGAGTCCAAGGGCTGCAGTGGGGGGAGGGAAAGTGCTCACCAGTGGCTATTTGCCAACTGGGCTGGTTTTACCAGTACAGCCTAGCTGAGTATCAGCCCTGATTGTGGGATAGAAGAGGAGAAGCAGCAGCAGCTATGAGAGACTTTGATGGGCCTGGTTATGAAGGATGAAGCAAGAGACACTGGGTAAACAGATACCATTATCAATGTGTAAGGCTAGGGCTGGGACCTATTGTACAGACTGGGTCACAAACCCTCCATACGCAGGTCTATGAGCTAGGTAATAGGAACAGGTTCTGGGAGCCATGGGTAAAAAAATAATAGACTTTATTTAGAGCAAGGAGCAGCTGCCCTAGCGGCTTCCCAGAGCGTCCCCGAGAAGCACCGTGTATCAGCGCTGTTAGTTCTTTATACTTAGGTCCATAACCCGGGCCACCTGGGTGCCCATACACAATTACATTAGGTAGTAACCAAGGAATACCTGGGCGTACGTGGCTATTTACAGCAAATGCTCGGCAAGATTCTGAACGTCTGAGGGGCCCTGACCATTTTCCTATATTTTCCCAACACAATGATAAAGACGTAAGGTATGGTTTCCAAGAAACCCAAAGTTGAGGCTCTTAGGGTGCAATTCTGAACGTCTGAGGGGCCCTGACCATTTTCCTATATTTTCCCAACACAATGATAAAGACATAAGGTATGGTTTCCAAGAAACCCAAAGTTGAGGCTCTTAGGGTGGGACCAGTGCATTTTTTTTTTGTTTTTTTAAATTTACATTTATACATATTTATGGGGTGCAGAGTTGACTGTCAGTATTTGTGTACACTATGTAATGAACAAGTCAATATTATTAGCATGTTCATCATTACAAATCATAATTACTTTTTGTGTCTGTTACCCAATTACTCCCAGTGCATTCTTCATCCAGGACAGGACCCTGTCTGGGAGATGTTAATGAGTTCACTTAGTCTTTTAACCTGACGAGGATCTTACTGTGAAACTGCCAGCAACTGCAACATGTCAGAACAGACTTTTTACCAAGCTCCTGCAAACATCACTAAACCTAGGGGACTGCTCTAAGTTAGGAGAAAACAGGTTCTTTCAAGACAGTGCCATAGCCAAAAACTACTAATACAGTGTTGCATTTCAGTACCTCATGAGCTGATTAGGAGGTCATGGGTCCTAATTAGCATGTGAGATTTATTCACCTGTAAGCTTACAAAAGGAATGCTCTCCGGGGAATTTGAATCAGAAATGTTGTTCCAATTCCCTTGGCTTAACAAGAAATGAAGATGATTTGCCTCTGTGTTTTTCTAGGCAGGTAGACTGGAAAGGAGATTATTTCTTGATGGTCCTTTTCAAACATTTATTAGACATCAGTACAGGCTTCAGTGATCTAGCAAATCAGCCCCTAGTGTTTTCAATGAAAACAATGATATAAATGCCCATTAAAAGTGCATAATTTGACCCAAAGGGTAGGAAATTGAGGACTAAGGTCAGCAGAGCAACTTCCACTTTATTCCTTACATAGATGAGTAAGCATATTGGGGACTCTATGCTTGTTCAGAAAAATCTCTGGTACGCATTACAGAAAAAGTGAAATTGCTTAAGTGCAATGCGCTTACTGCAAAAGTGGAATTTTCCATAAACAGGAGATAATAAATGACAGGTTGTGGTAAGATGGTGCCTCTTTCCACCCCCTCCCCAACCCCCACCCCCCAACTCCACATGAACAATGTGGATTTATTTATTTTTGCTGTTATGCAACTATGGGAAGAAAGCTCAAAATGCAATAGACTTATCACCGAAGAGCAACTAAGTCCTGCTCTGTACAGATACTCACTAGGTGTCACACAGCTGCAGAAAAACAATCCTTGCCCTCCAGGAGTTAACATTTTAATGAATCCTCAGCTTCCCAGTGCCTAAGCAAAACTTATTTCCATTTCATTACATTCACAGATGCTTACATTTGATTTCTCAAGAGAATAGGAATAAAAGACCACAGAAAATGCCTCAACCTGTATTTTCCAAATCCCTCTCTGTAGCAAATCTCATACTTCCTTCTTCATAACAGAAAACTTTACCAGTTCTGTTTCGCTCTTAAGAAATGTGTAATAAATCACAGGGAATGAGGACTGTTTAATGCTCAGCCAAACACTGTTATGAAATGCCCTAATGTTAGAACAATTTCATGGTCAAAGCAGCATTTGGCCACACCATACCTGCCTTCACCTCCTAGTATCCCCATCATTTACTCCTGCCAAAGCTTCTCCTGATTGAACAAATATCAGTCACTGGATAAAAGAAGTGCCAGCAAGACTCCTGGACCTACTTTAGTTACTTTTCATGCTCCAGAAGAGGAAGGTGGGCTGAGTCTGAGTCCTGACCAAAGCAAGAAACAAGAACAAGCCAGCATAGCAGCCATGACAAGGTTCCTTCAGATCTCCCAGTGCCAGAAGTGCAATTGACCAAGAGCCCCAGCCACTGTGCTCTTAAATGCAACACAATGTCTTCCTGCAGGCCACACTTCCCACAGGATGCTCTTGTGGTCATTAGGCACAGCAAGGATACTAAGGCAGACCTGTCCCAGGACTCCCCTGACTGGCAGCTTTGCTGAACTTTCCTTAGAACTGTACTGCTGTCAATGCCACTTCTATCCCACCATCATTTCTTCCTTCCTCAGGGTCAGACTTGAGGATCAGGGTGAAACCAGTGCTTTCTGTTAAGAAATCAAAGGTTTTCTCTCCCCATTTTCTTTGGCTTGCAAGTAAGATTTCACTAACAAGCAGTTACCACCAAACTGATTTTGCAGGATTTAGATAATTAATCTAAGGCAATAAATCCTTTCTTCTTGTTTTCTGTTCCTTAGAGGTAACATCTCTGATGCAAATATCACAAGCTGCATGTCGTTCTGCAGAACCCCTGAAGCCAGTTTCATCCAGCCCAAACTGGCCAAGCCCAAAGACCCCTTCACTGAGCCTGTGCAAGTGTCCAATGAGTGATCTATTGACATCAGAAGGCCTAAAACTCCACCTGCGTATCACACTAACACTACCATTTTTGAAAATGCAACCCATGAGGAAGCATAATGAGACAACCACACATGTCCGAGGGACTTTCCAAATTTCCCCTTCTTTGTTCTCCCTCTCTGCCAATTACTGTTCCTGACAACCTCACCTGTTCCCATGCAGTCTCTTAAATATACTCCACTCACCACCATCAGGAAGTGGATTTGAAACTTTTCCTTCATTTCCCCTTCTTTGTTCTCCCTCTCTGCCAATTACTGTTCCTGACAACCTCACCTGTTCCCCTGCAGTCTCTTAAATATACTCCACTCACCACCATCAGGAAGTGGATTTGAAACTTTTCCTTTTGTCTCCTCATTTGGCTGCACTGCCAATAAACCTCTTTCTGTGCTGCAAAGACCGCTCTCTCAGCGTTTGGTCTGATGTGTGTAGGGCAACAGGCCCTGTTAGGTTACAAGGGTCTGATGGCTCTCCAAGCCTCTTCTGGCTTCCTCCGCATTTTCTTTCACAAGCATTTCCTCTAATAAATTTCTTGCACATTTAACCAATTTTGGTGCCTGCTTCTTGGAGGAGAAGGGTGGGCTGGTATTGGTTTAAACACCAAACTTACTTCCTAAGGAGTGGGTCACAGTCTGAGGCCTATAGATCAGCCACCTTAGTGAGGCTTCATTCAGTGCCCATTTTCCATCACTTTATTAATGTGTGCACTTGGCTAGGCCAGACTACATTTCCCAGAATTCCTTTTTCTCCTCTGTTTCCAGTTAGGATGGGCTATAGGGATATTCTCTTGAAAGAATATGAAGGAGGCATGGCAGCAGCACCTTTTGCAGCCTGCAAATGCACTGCTGGTCTGCTGATTCACCTGCTGACATGAAGCCACATTAGGCCTGCCACTGCCATCCCTTTCCTTGGACCTTCCTGCAGTTCTCTGACACCTGGGCCTGGTATATAATGGTTTAGCATCATGACACACGGCCTTGGCTTCTGTAGGATACCCTCATCATCAAGGTCAGAGGGAAAAAAAAAGGACATGGGTTTCAGTCGGGCCTCCTGGGGTTCCAGTTCCTGCCTACGGGGCTCCAGCCTGCTCCCATAATCCTCTCCCTGACTCCCTATTCATGGACTCTGGATTCCGCGTTAGTTGAGGAGGCAGCCTTGGGGAGACTGCTTAGCCAAGTCCCGTAATTATGTTCCTAATGAATTATGTATACAGTCATGTGCCTCATAATGTTTCAGTCAACATATACAACCATGATCCCATATTATAATGGAGGTGAAAAATTTTTATCACCTAGTACATCATAACATCGTAGCACAACGTCATAGCACAACGCATTACCTTTTCTATGTTTAGATACACAAATACCTTGTGTTACAATTGCCTACAGTATTTAGTGCAGTAGCATGCTATATAGATCTGTAGCCTAGGATTAATAGGCTATACCGTATAGCCTAGGTGCGTAGTAGGCAATACCATCTAGGTTTGTGTAAGTGCACTCTATGATGTTCGCACGATGAAATCACCTAATAACCTACTTCTCAGAACGTGTCCCCATCATTAAGCAACATGTGACTGTTTGTATATATCTTCTCTGATTAACTGTGGGTGATACACTTGTTATATGTCCTCTCCCCAGCTCACTTCAGGGTAGTGGTACATTAGGAACTGGAGTAGGCACCTGAGCTTCACAAAGAACACACAATACCAGCCCTCTGCTCTGCTGCTTTAGGTCAGACCTGGACATCAACAACATAAAGGAAGGTGAAATTGCATTGTGAGGACAGGTGCATGTTCACAGCCCACCTGGCAGTGGGGGAAGATGGAATTACTAAGCTCTGTGCTCAGATAATAGCGGCACCAAAGAGGCTCTCTCCACCCTTCTATCTCCTCTCCTATCCCATAAAAGTTGAGAAGAGGAACATGATCTTACTAA
>NW_007735016.1:8857-12393 GCF_000696425.1 Galeopterus variegatus
TTAACTGTGGGTGATACACTTGTTATATGTCCTCTCCCCAGCTCACTTCAGGGTAGTGGTATATTAGGAACTGGAGTAGGCACCTGAGCTTCACAAAGAACACACAATACCAGCCCTCTGCTCTGCTTTTTTTTTTTTTTTTCCTTTTTGTCTTTTTTCATGACCGGCAATGGATTGCACCCCTCAGTGTCGCGCCCGCCCCTTGCTCAGCCAGTGAGCGGCCGGTCTGTATGTGGGATCCGAACCCTCGGCGGGAGCACCACCACACTTCCCAAGCGGCGCACTACAGCAGTGCGCCACCAGGCCGGCCCCTGCTTTAGGTCAGACCTGGACATCAACAACATAAAGGAAGGTGAAATTGCATTGTGAGGACAGGTGCATGTTCACAGCCCACCTGGCAGTGGGGGAAGATGGAATCACTAAGCTCTGTGCTCAGATAATAGCGGCACCAAAGAGGCTCTCCCCACCCTTCTATCTCCTCTCCTATCCCATAAAAGTTGAGAAGAGGAACATGATCTTACTAAACTCCACAGCAAGCATGGCAAATAAAAAGCATAGCTTTCAAACCATAGTTGACATCACCAGTACATCACAGCACTTTCTCTGCTGATTCCAGACATGACTCCACTTAAATTTGCTCCATAAATCCAGGGGCTAGAAATAGTATAATTTTGTTTCGTTTTGCTTCTTTGTTGTTGCTTGTGTTTTAAACCAGATTATGTCTGGCTTTGTGCCCCCCACCTCCTTAGCTGGGCGGACATCCAAAAGCAGTCATTATTGGGACATCTGCTACCACCACCACTACGTCCCCTTTGTATAGACTAGGAGTCCTGAGGGTTCACCAGGAAATGAGGCAAGGCCTGGCCATTAGTCCAGCTTGGTTGCTGTCACTTACCTTTCTCCTTTTATTTCCCAGTACCAGTGTCAAGCCTGATCCTCTATTGTCTGCCAGGCATACCTGCCACAGTGGAACCCCTCAGCACTCCAGTCTGCCTCAGCCTGGGCCACAAGGCTCCAAAGCCAAGATGACCAATGTTAAGTCTCAGGCAGCCAGATCCTACATCACTGGATGTCCTGACATGTTGAGGGGGTCCTTGGGGGCAGATACCAACTCCTCCACTCTATGCACCTACCATCCTTCAGGTCTTGAAGAACCCAGTTCTCCCGTGGTCTAGCTACTTACATGGAAACCCAGACCCATTCTTTTCCCCCTGTAAGTTTCAGTGACCCAAAATTACAGCCCATTTGTTCCTCCCTGAGCTTAGAAAAACTCTAAGGAGATGTTACCTTCTATTTCCCTCAGGATAAGTGTGTAAATAATTATTTCTTTTTAATTTTTAATCCATGGGACTAAAAGTCAGGATAACTTTGGGAGAAAGCATGGAGTTAGAAATTGGAGAGGGCACCAGGTGGGCTTTTGGGGTGCTGGCATTGTTTTATTTCTTGATCTGGGTGATAATTTTATAAATGAGTCTACTTTCTGATGATTCATTGAGCTGTACATTTATAATTTGTGTCCTTATCTTTATCTTATACTTCTATGTTAAAAAGTTTAAGAAAATCCAAATGCTAACAAAAAGGTATAGAGTTAAAAAAATTTTTCCTTCCCACACTTATGCCCTGCCCCCCTCTCCCCTCCCCAGAGAATAGTCCTATTTAGGAGCTCCAGTAGTTAGTAAACTGTGGTAGTCCTCAGTGCTTTCTCCTCTCTTCCCACTCGGGCCACACGGTCCTGTTGCCTTTCCTGGCTCTCCTGTGATTAGACAGGGTTGTGTGACTAGTTCTGACCAGTGAGTTGTAAATGGAAATGACATGTGTCACTTCTGGGCCAGAACACTGACTTGCCAGTATGAGAAACTCTGGACCTCTCTCATCCTCCTGCCACGGCAACACATAATATTTCAGAAAGTATTCTCCATCAGTCTTGATCCCAGAGAGAGGATGACACGGAACCAACTCACAATGGACATGGGCAAGAAGCATGGGCAAGAAATCAACGTTTGATGTTTTAAGCCACTGAGATTTGAGGGTTGTTTGTTACTGCACTGATTCATAGTGAGACCTGTTGCTGTGGGGGGGGTATGTGGGGTCTGCATGTGTATATCTCTGAAAAGTACAAGGAGTTGCTTGGACTTTGGACTTCCTAGCCTCTGACATAGGTCAGATCAAAAAATGTGGGGGGAAGTACAAAGGTACTTCAAAAAGTTCCTGGAAAGATTTGTATTATCTTTCAATTCTATTTAAAATCTTTCCAGAAACTTTTTGAAGTAAATTCATATATCTATATTAGTTAGGATGTTTTTGGCTCTGAATATAGGAACCCAAATTGAAAACTGCTTACACAGTATGACTGTTTTCTTATATAAGAGAGGTACAGTGATTCCAGGATTGGTTAGTTCCACTGCACAGTTGTCATCAGAGACCCAGACTCTTCCTTCTCCCCTCCCGAGTGTGTTGGCTACTGCTGGTTCAGGTAGCATCGTCTCTCTCTCTCTCTCTCTCTCTCTCTCTCTCACAAACACACACACACACACACGTGTGCGTGCACACATACAAATATCCAAAGACAAGAGACTACTCAGCAAAATGTTGGAAATGGTGAACGAAGTAAATGAAGCCTATTCAGGATATCATGATCATTTTTGCAATTCTGTGATGGTGATTTGAAGTCCCTTTTAATGGACTGGTGTATGTGTTATTAGGACTTCTAATGCAGTGAGAAGTGTTCTTTCGTTGGCAGACAAAATTAAGTAGGATCCGTGACAGCCAAAAATAAAGAAAAGTGATAGAAGGACATTTATTATTTCCTAGCACTTTGATTTTGCCTGAGGCTTGGCTTCAGAGCCTTCAGCATCAGGCAAAATGAACATCTCTTGGGCTCGCTTTTCATGTCCGTATAAAGGGATTTACAATTATAACTCCATCACAGATCTGCTGTGATAAGTGAGTTAACATATATAAAGTGCTTGAGCAGTGTCTGGAACACAGTAAATGCTATGGAACCACTAGCTGTTATCATTATAATAGGGTTTGGGAGGAAATTAAATGAGCTAATATATGTAAAATGCTTAGAAAAATGTCTATAATATAGTAAGCTTTCAATAAATCTTTGCTACTACAATTATTACCGCTTTAAATAAGAAGATTTAGGAAGTTAAAGAGGGTAAAAAATACAGGGTTAGTCCTCTAAAAACAAATTTATCAGTATGAAACACCATTGTCATCTTAATTATCATGATCAATAAGTTTTTATTAAACACCTCTCTGTTTGCTACAGAGTAACTGGTTAATAAGATGTCATCAGTTCAAATATGCTCTAAAACTGTTTAAGAGATCTGAATTGTGCAAATCATCCAAAAGCCAAGGACTAGTTGGGAAGAGGATTCAGAGGAGCCTGATTAAAGTTTGATCAAGGAGACGCTCTTTGTCAAATCAAATACTGCTTTTGAATCCAAAACTTTAAAAAAAATACTTTTTTCCTAAAAGAAAGGGAGGAAAGGCATAACATTACTTTAAAGAGAAATATAATGTACTTT
>NW_007735016.1:12583-13988 GCF_000696425.1 Galeopterus variegatus
TTTTCCATTTGAAATGGTTAGTATTATGCACTGATTTTTCTTTTTTTGAAAATTTATCTTTAATATTTTTATTATGCTGTTCTTTAATTAAAAAATAAAACCCTCAAATTGCCAGCATTCTTCTCTTTTCTACTTGCTAGGCTTACGTAGGTGATTTCGTAGGGAAATAAGGTTGCCAAAGTTAGAAGAAATATAGGATATAGCTAAATTTGAATTTCAGATACACAGTGAATCTTTTTTTTAATATTAATATGTCCCATACAATATTTGGGACATGCTTATATTAAAAAATTATTTTTGGTCATCTGAAAGTCAAATTTAACTGGGCTTCCTGTATTTCATCTGGCAGCCCTATGAGGAAAGAATGCAGTATCTTAACGTACTGCACATGGAGCTCTGTGTCGTGGGAAGGGAGCTGGCAGAATGTCTTCTCAGGTAAAAGATGCAAAAAATATTTTTCTCACCTCATATTGCGTGCTCCTTTTCAACATTCTGACCACGGCCTGCTAGAGGGAAAGTTTCTCCCTCAGAAGATAGAAAGAGGCTACAGGAAATGAAACCCATTACATTATTTTAGAAGATATTTACTCTTTTTTTTTTNCAACCCTCGGTGTTGCAACCGCACCGCACTCAGCCAGTGAGCGGGAACCGGTCTCCACGTGGGATCCAAACCCCCGCCGCGCTCCCAAGCAGCGCACTCTCCAATGCGCCACTGGGCCGGCCTTTAGAAGATATTTAATGCAGCTTTTACCTTGGCCTGACCCACCTCAGCAAGACCTGGAGCGGGGGTTAGTGGGGTAGGGGAAGAGGGAGAGATGGGGTCTGGGAATCCAAGAGGAGAAGCAAATGCCCACAGTACCATAAACAGGGTAAAGAGAACCACCTTTCTTCCACATTGGCTTTAAAGGAAATAAGATTGTGGGCCCATTTGGATTCTTATAAATCTGAAAACATGCCCATTCAGGCTAGTGCCAATTTTCTAGTACCGCCTCTAGGACCAAGCTATAGTGCTAAGCAGACTACTCAGGATCTATTTCCAACAAGCTTGCTGCAGTGCCTAGTTCCAGTATAAAATTTCTGGAATCCAAAGCAGTAATTCAGGAAAAACCACAAAAAAAGCACCCTGAGGCTTTAACCAATGAATATCCATACACTGACAGGTTTCCTTTGCATGGGAAATGTGGACTGCTGCCCTCCCAAACTCTCTCACCAGCAAGGCGCAGAGTCACTAATGCTTGGGACTGGGACAGGTCCCCTGCCCTTCTCCCGACCCAGTCTCCTGACCAGTCCCCACATTGTGCTCCATCTACTCCCAGTGGAAAGAGAAGAGCAAGCTCACACATCGACCAGTGTGCCCACAAAGTCCCCTTTGGTCACTACATGGAAGCTACTGCTGCCACCTGAA
>NW_007735016.1:15051-29566 GCF_000696425.1 Galeopterus variegatus
TTGGCAAGAAACTAATTAAGGGTCACAAAGATGGATTACATTTTGTAAACATGAGTATACTGATTATCCTGATTTGATCACCACATATTGTACAAGTGTATTGATATTCGATTCCATACCCCAAATATATAATCAATTATCTTTCAATAAAAAAGTGTCAAAGAAAAAAAAAAAGAAGTGGAGACTGAAGCTGCTCTTGGCCTGTCCTCACTAGGCTCTCTCCTGTGGCCCCTTCCTTCTGTACCCATAACTGTGTAACCCTTTGTGAGGCTGGTTTGGAGGAATCACAACTACTCACTGCTTAAAAAGGTCTTTCCAAATCTAACTGTTATGTTTCAGGGGACATATCTGGCTGGCAGCATATCCAAATTTGCATAATAGTGAGGTGTGCCCTAATGGAGTCCAGCCGTTGTAAGATAACAAAGCAGAAACAACTAGATACGTTTTTGGACATGAAACTTCGGACATTCCACTGATAGCTCGGTGGTGTGGAATTTCTCACATCGGAATCAACTCCAGACATGTTCTTAAGCAAAAGTATTCTCATGGATCATGAAGACCACATCTAGGGGCCCCCAGTTTGAGAAATTCTGACACATGGTAGGAAAGGCAACAGTGAATCTGAACTTAAGGAAACAAGATTCTTGTCCTGCCATTGTCGCTACTCAGCCAGGTCATGGCTGCCTCATCTGTAAAATGACATAGGTCTGATCAGAGCTCACAAGAGGCTGTAAATCCAAACAGGGTGGGCAGGTGGCCTGCATGAGGGCCCAGGCCTGGTGGAAGGTGACAGTGAGCCACAACCCAGCCCGATGGCTGCAGCCAAGAGCAACTGCAGGTGTGGCTCTCCTCAACTTCAAATTTTCTAAGAGGAGCCTGGCATTCACGTCTTTTTGCAAATTCTACGGACTCTACATGCTGGAAACTAATATGACAATGTTGAAAACACTAGGAGCACCAAATAAAAAACACCTCTGTGAGCCAGCACCATGGCTCAAAAACCGCCAGTTTGAGGCTCTGAAGGACAACAAAAGTTTTCAACCCAAGTCCACCAAAAGGTTCCATGGGGCTATGGCGAAGGCTGTATGGGGGCCAGGGGCCAACTCTTCCCCCATCTCAACCAGAACAGCTCAATCTGCTTTTCTAGAGGGGCTCAGCCAAGTTGTTTAAGAAATGCTTCCATGGTTAACCACTGAAATAGTTGCCATCTAAGGGCACTTCCTGCTCTAGGATCCATGTGTCTGTCTGCAACACTACAGGTGGGTGTAGATAGAAAAGTCTTTATGGTGTGCTGGCTAAAAAGAAGAAAGGAGCTACTCAGTGGGTCCAGCGCACTGCACCGCTCTTGCACCTTTGCATTTCACCAAAACTAAAGCATGACATCACAGTTCAAGAAAGAAAGGCCGAGCTCTAAAGAAATACCAAGTTCAAACAGCCAGCCAGCCTGTCTCAGTCCCTCTCAAGTTCTTTGGGCTTATTTAGCAGTGATGGTGGTGGTGCTTTTCTTGACAATGGCTCTCTGAAAAGTGATTCGTTTCTGAATGCAGTTCAGCCTCCTCTGCTTGCAGGTTCTTCTTCGACTTTTCACTGTCCACGCGTTTATTTGGTGGAGAAGGAGGCAGTCATGTTTAGGAGTGCATGCCACCACGAAGCTGATGGGAACACCGTGCCAAAGTCTGGGAGCCTCCCCTGGAAACGTGTGAGGGAGTTTTCTCTGCATCTGCACAGTTGAAAGCATGTCGGGTGTTAACAATTCTGACAGACTCAACAGATGAAAACTGCCACTTGGGTATGGCAAGCAACCAGCGCGCGTGCGTGCGTGCGTGCGTGTGTGTGTGTGTGTGTGTGTGTGTGTGTGTGTGTGTGTGTGNTTAACTCAGCTGCGACTCTTCTGAGTTCCTAGACATGTGTATTTTAAGTGTGAACCCCAGCACAGAAGTCGCTGATGAAAGCCCTATTATTTAAGTGTTCATTGACAGGCTCTATATATTAGACGTGCTTTTGCCATTTTGCACAAATTGCTGTTTTGACAGGTGCCATTTTATTTGGTTGGCAGGACTCAATCTCCTGTTTTTCTCTTCAGCCCTCTCTGAATTTCCTCTACAAGATGCCAATACCAAGCTGGTATAATAGGTAGATTTGTTGGCCGGAAGTGATCATCAAAAACCAAAATTAACAAGCTCTAGAAAAGACCGTAGCGGTACTTGTGTAAGCTATTTCATGGTATTTTATTTCAAAGGGTGGTTTAAATGTAGTTTAATTAATTCTTTTTATTTCCCCTGGTGAATTATCGATTCCTTGGCCTTGAAATAGAGATTCAAATAAATACTTGACAAAGCAGGTTTGAGGACCACTCTGTTTTACTAGAAGGGAAACATCCCTCCTCTCTACAATAGCTCCGTGGGCTTCACTGACGTGTTTTTTAGCAGCCTCTCTGGAGAATCACAGCACACTCTGTCCTCTCAGCTGTAATTCTCCAGAATTATATTCCCTTCTTTCTGTTGACAGCAGAAGATGAGTTTCATGGAAGACTATAGTTGTTGGGACAATTCTCGGTCTCTCTTGATTTAAGACAAAGAGAATAGATAGATTTCATCAATAATATCGCCAGAGACTAAACTTGTTTGAGTTTCCCTTCTGAGGAGAGTTCAGAGAACCAAGAACCGCCTCCCCCACCTTTTTATTTGTTAAAGCTTTTCCTTTGCAAGAAGGTGCTGCTGTTTTGTACTCTCCACTTAGGTACTTACTTTCCCTAATTTGGAGCTGGACCCTGAATTCTTAAGCTAGAGAATGCCCTATTTGCTCCTATTTTCTTAGGGTTGCTGGCTGTGTTCACGCCTGCAGAACTTCAAGGACTTGAAATCTCTCAGAGGTTGTGCTTTTTGATACACTTTCCCCTCTCGGCCTCCCTCAACCTTTGTTCAGGTTCTTTCGACAAGGCTGTGTGGTGGACGCCTGTCCACATTCTGTCCTTCACCCCTGACTAAGCCACTCAGAGGAACTGGGAATGGTGAACACTCCCTCTGCTTGTAAACCAATGTACATTTCTGACCAATGCCCTAGGAACTGCTAAAAAAAGAAGTAGAAAGAACTTGTTAGTGTCAACCTTCTCTGTGTCTGGAAAGGCCGGAGGGCCACCAGAGAAAGAGACTGTCTTGACAGGGCACGCTGCATAAGAGTGGGCGCTGTCCAGATCCCTTCCAGGAAGGGTGTGCCCTGCCCATCAGGGATTCCTCAGCTGCGGAGAACCCGCTTGACCAAGGTCACTCTCCACCCCAGAGTGGCCCACGCGCTGCAATGGACTGATATGGGAGAGTAAAGGCTGGGCCACCTTGGCTCAACTTGGGACGATTATGAAGAGCCATTCTAGCTCCTGTGCCCAGTGGGCTCAGGCTATTGTGAGGCCTGCGTTGCAGCTCAGTTCCCCCCTCTGCCCACACTTTCCACAGTGCTGATCCCCAGGGCAGTCCCGAATTGACATCCTGCACACTAAACTCTGGGGGACCAACCTGGGACATAGAGTGATTGTGTTTCTTTGGACAGAGGAAAGGACGCCATCATGGAATGCTGTCTTCTTTATCAGATGCTGATCTGTCATCACTAACAGCAATTATAACTAGCCTCTCTGGTAAGGACCAGAAATCACACTGAAATGAAATTAGACTGAGAGTAAGCTAATAGCAAAGCAGGAAAATCTGCAGTTTTTATCCCATTAACAACAGCTTCGGTGACATTAAATTGCCAGACATTTCATTTCTATGACTTCATTTAACCCTCACAAATTTTTTTTAAGTAGATATTATCCACGTTCTGTGAATTAGGAAACAGAGTTGGAGAGGAGAAATAACTTGACTAGACCATAGAGCACAATGGATCTACCGCCCCAGTCTACCTGCCTCCAAACCCTGAACCTACCACGGCTCCTTGGCTGCCCAGCTAAAGTGCTGCTGTATTCAGCATATACTTAAGTAATGACTTGCACATGTAAAATTTGAAAACCAGGCCTTGCCTGGAAAAATATCATTCTCAAATAAAGTGTAAAGTTTATTTCATGGTTTAAGACAGTATCAAATTATGGTCTGTGTCAAATGGAGGTTGAATCAGGTTGAGTCCTTTAAAATCCATTGAATAGGGAGGATGAAACTCTAGCTTTACATTCTGTCTCTGTTACTTGTGTTTTCCAGCACTCATGGGCATACTGTATATGAGCATAGAGCATCATTTTTGTCCTCAGAACTATTTTATCAAAATACAGCTCAGTCCTTTGACCCCTGCTAGCAGGTGTCCTTAACCCCACGGCAGGCATTCTATATTCCTACTTCACCCAAGATTCCACTTTATACCATTATTGTTGCTTTGCCCTCATTTTCTTCATTGCTTAAGTATTTGTTTCATCTTTAAACCTGCTGTATATGTTCCTCTCCGATGTTTTAAATTCTTCTTAAAAAGTTATTTCCATGTTCTGCATTACTTAATTCCATCTTTTCCTTGGTCTCCTCCCCTGGAAGAATGATACCAAAATAATAATTTCTTGACCTTCTAGAAACAACACAGATATCTGAGTCAGCACAGTAGAGGAGTAACATATGCCTCTACTGCACATTTGCTAACTTTAGGGAGGCAGAGTTACACAGTAGAATGAGCACAGGATTTGGAGTCAAACGGACATGGGTTCAAGTCCCAGCCCTACCAATAACATGGCTTTGGGTACATTAACCTTTGTGCACACTCAACTCTGAATCTATAATAACACTTAACTTGAAATGTTGGGTGGACCAGAAATAATATATGTGAAGCACCAGCAGTTGTTCAATAATTGGGTCTATCATTATTTTCACTAGATTATAAGTCCCTTGCAGACAGGAATGGAGCTAATTCAACTCTGGCCTCTTGAACAGTGCCTGGCAGTACCGGTGCATGACTGAGCGGATGGCAGTGGGATCGTGGTGGAGGGAGAAGGGAGATGGATAGTGAGCTCTGCCATAAGCCAGCACGTGACTGCTGCAAGCCTTGCTGGGTCTCCACTTCCTCAGAGGTTAAAGGAGGGGGCTTAAGTGGACTGTTCCCGTTATCTCTTCTGATGTCAGAGGTAGGGTCCAAGGAGCCCAATAGCTGGCCTCAACCCACCCAGTCCTCTTACCAGGTTCTTGACTCCACCTCAGGAAAGAATTCAGGGGTAGAGTCATGGCAGAAAGTGAGAACAAGTTTAATATAACAGATAAGAAACACAGGTTCCACAGAGAGAGTGTGGCCTAGCTCCAGAGAATGAGCAGGGCCCACACCAAGTCTAACACAAAAGCAAGACAAACATACTTAAAGTTCAGTACAAAGTGGAGGCCGGCTCAAGAGAGCGAGCAGCCACCTTCTGAACGTAAGTTTGATACAACGTAAAGCACACACACCTCAGCCAGGGAAGTGCTGGTTACCTCCAGGAAAGTGAGCAACAACCCTGCATTCAGCTGGGATTTGGCTTTTATAGTTTCTCTGCCTAATGAATATTCAATCAAGGGGGTCCCAGTTATGTAACATTTAGTCTTGCACATGCTCAGTCAGTCTCTTCCTGGAGCACAGTCATTGGTCAGACTGTCTTACATGTACCAGGCATATTCAAGAATATTCTGTGCTCTCTATTGAGCATGCCCAGCCACTAGATTTGCATAGCCAGCCCCTTGTGGTCTCATTTTCCCTGTGTTGGTGCTAAAAATGGTCTGACAACAGCAACTTTCCTCCAGGGGAGAGCCCAGAGGAGGGGCCTGTGACTCAGGGAGTGGCTGTTAACCCAAAGGCATGTCCTGAAACCTAAAGCCCTGGTAGCTGAGAACCTCCTATATCACTTCCAACTTGATGTTTGATGATTTTATGGACAATGACAGATGTTTAGTGCCAGAGATGGAGAGGATGGATAAGAGATGCCCACATCCTCTCTCTCTGCTTCTCCAGATGATGTACTGAACTTAACTTTCCCCAGGGCTGCCCCTTGCCCAGTTCTGTAGGAAAGGGAAAGGAGGCTCCCAGGAGTCACCACTGCCAACAAGAGAGCTTTGCCCTCATCACAGCATCTGCAACCAAACTGCCTGGTGTCCTCAGTTATCATTGAGACAACAAGGGACAGAGCTCTAATATCGACCAGGGATTATTCCCGTCAAATGATCAGCCCAAAGGAAACCTGAAAAACACCGAAGGTTTAGGAAGCTCCAAAAAGAAGGGGTGGGCTCCTCATTTGAGTAAATATGATGAACTTTGTCCATTCACCTTAAATCACAAATATTTTCAGATTTCTGGTTTTTCCTGCCTAAATTTCTATACTGGTAAACTTAGTAACTTCTGATTGGGTAACATGGTCCTATGGATTGAATTGTGTCACCCAACGTACATGTATTAGGAACCTAATCCCTGCTGTGACAGTGTTAAGGTGGGAAATCCTATTACAGTAATTGAAAGGTGATGCCTTGAAGAGGTGATTGGATTATGAGAACCATGTCCTAGTCAATGGATTAATCCATTGGTGGTTTAAAGGTAGTCATGGGCATGGTTCTGATGGCTTTAAAAGGAGGGCACGTGAAAAGTGCTCTCGCTCTCTCTTGCTTCTGTCTTTCTCGCAATGTGATACCATGTGTCACTGAAGTCACCACCAAAGAAGGCTCTCACCAGATGTGTTCCCTGGACTTTAGACTTCCCAGCCTCTGAAACTGTAAGCAATAAATATTGTTTCTCTAGAAATTACCCAGTTTTGGGTATTTCTGTTATAAGCAATAGAAATGGAGTAATACACATGGGTAACAAAACTTAAGAGTTAGGCAGACTTTGGGTTCCAGGTATTCATTCTACAATTCCTTCAACTTCTCTGTGTTCTGAAATTTTTGAATCCTGGCTGGATCTCTTGCAACCTGTATGACCTCAGATAGGTTAATCACCTTCTCTAAGCTTTGGTTTTCTCATGTATTTTAAGTGGAGGGTGGGAGTAATAATACCTACCTCTTAGTGTGTTGTAAGGAATATTCAAAGTGTCTGGCATATAAACATGTAAGGAAAAATATAGTAATTTTCCAAATTACAACACAGTATGTTTTAAAAAGTAGATAAAGTGATTTGATAAAGGAAAAAATCAGACATTTGTGAAAATAAAAACAAATACAGATAAATCCAAAAGCCAGTTCTTTGAAATGAATGATAACCACCCCTAAAACCATTGATTCAGAAGAGATTAAACATAATTACTAATGAATACTACAAGCAACCCTATGGCAAAACATTTCAAAATCTAGATGATATGAATGATTTACTAGCAAAATTAAAATTAGAAAACACAATAAGAAGAAAGCTTGAATAAACCAGTTACCATATCAGATAGTGGAAGGAAATTAGAGTCTACCACTGGACAAACAAAGCATCAGGAACAAATGGCTTCACAGCTGAGCTTCATTCAACCACTTGAAAACAGATTATTCCAATGATATTTAAAATATTCCAGACCTTATAGAAAGAAAAACCCTTTATTTTATAAAGACTGTATAACTTTAATATCAAGTACAGAAAATCATTACAAAAAAATAAAATTTTGGAACAATCTCACATGCGAATAGAAATTATGAATTCTAAGTAAAACCTTAACAAATAAAATCCTGCAACATATCAAAAAATGATACATTATAACAAAGCAGAGCTAATTTAAAAAACTAAAAATAATAAAGGAGGACTTATTATGTAAATTAACATGTGAATAAGTATCGGGAAGTCTATTAACAAAATCTATTACATGAGCAAGTTAAAGGGTAAAAAGCAGATGCTGATATCAATAGATGGAAAAGGTCATTTGATAAAATTTAACACTTAACCTTTGTAAAAAATCAAAGATGAAAATAGAAGGAAATAAATGTAATAAAAACTAATTATTAAAAATACTGAATACTATCCTAAATGATAAAACACTATAACCATTTTTATTAAAATCAGAAACTAGACTGGTATATCACCATTGACATTATTATTTAACATTATCACAGAAATTTTAGAGTTGAAATAAGATTAGAAAATGAAATAACTGAAATATTGGGTAAGAAGAGGTAGAAGTAGAAAATACAAGAGACCCTGTTACAAAAAAATTATTGGATTTAAGAAAACTAGGTAATGTGGCTGGATAAATGATAAGTATACAAAAACCAGTAACTTTTTTCTATCCTAGAAATAAGTCTAATGAATATAAAAGAAATTATTCCATTCACTATGGAGATAAAAATTATACAATTCTAAGGAATAAATTTAAGAAAGGCAGTGTACAGGAAATTTTTAAAATCTTAATGAAGGATATAAACTAAGATATGCATAGATGGAAAGGCAAACCATGACTTTGAATGGAAAAAAATTTAATATAATAAAAATGTCAATCCCCCCAAATTAATATATAAATTCAATAAAATTCTAATTAGAATATCAAAAGTGTTCTTTCTTGGCAAAGGGAAGGAAAGGAGGAAAGGAGAATCAAATGAATGATCTTGGAGTTTATACCAATGGATAAGAATCCAAGGGTAACCAAGGAAATATGAAAAAAAAGATTACTGAGTGGGATGAGGATATGCTTCAACAGTTATAAGAACACACCATTATTTGCTCTAATATAATAAATATGTTATAGCATAGAATAAACAAATAAATCAAAATGCTACAGGACAAGCAACCCAAATTTTTAATCCAATTATATATGAGAATTCAATATATAATAAAAATGATATTTCATCTAAGTAATAAAAGAATGCATTATTTAATAAATGACGGTGATATGTATAGTCATCCATCTGGAAGAAAATAAAATTGGACCTCTGTCTTACATCATATATGAATGGTCTTCAAAAAGTTCATGGAAGGATTTGTATTATCTTTTAATTTGATTTTTCCACAAACTTTTTGAAGCACGCTCATATAAAAATAAATTCCAGATGACTAAAAGACTTAAATGTAGAATATTTTTTAAAAATCAAAATTCCCCAGGAAAATCTAGGAGACAAAAGTTCATGGAAGGATTTGTATTATCTTTTAATTTGATTTTTCCACAAACTTTTTGAAGCAAGCTCATATAAAAATAAATTCCAGATGACTAAAAGACTTAAATGTAGAATATTTTTTAAAAATCAAAATTCCCCAGGAAAATCTAGGAGACAACATGTGGACAAGACTGGAAAAATAGTTCACGCAAGATAAAAAATAGACATTTTATCATAAACAAATTTTAAATTATTATATAGCTATAAAATGTAGTCAATAACGAGTAATTATAAGCTTGGACAAGTACTTGCAATTCAGGTGATATATGGGGATTAACTATATCATATGTAAAACCTCTTTCAAGTTGGAAGAAAGGAATGAAAAATAATTAGGCAGATGATATGAAAAGACCTTTCATAAAAGGGCAAATTTAAATGGTTCACAACATATGAAAAGATTAAACTCATTAGTCATTGAGAAAATACAAATTAAAATAATAACATATCACTCTACACCTAACAGAATAGCAAGTACTTTAAAGAATTAAAATGTCTATTGTTGGCAAAAATGCTGACAGAAATGTGAATTATTTCCGCTTTTTGGGAAAATAATCCGGCAACATCTATTATATTTAAATACACAGTCACACACACAACTCTTTTGAGTATTTAGGGGGGAAAAAACAGAAAAACCTCATACTGAATGGTAAAATTTTGAAAGCATTCCCTTTGAGACTTCTGATTTCTGATAACACTCCTCTAATTTAGCTTTAAATTAGAACCTATCCAAAGCAGTAACAGATAAAATAAGAGAAATAAGAATTGTCAGAGAAGAAAAGACTGTCATTATTTTCAGATAATAAAATCATGTCCAGAAAATTTGAAAAAATTCAAAGAGAAATTACAAGAATTAGAATTTACCAAGTTTGCTTGATACAAAATTAATATATACAATCAACCTTATTTCTAAATACCAGCCACCAAATAGTTAGAAAATAAACAAATTTAAAATTTTTGTTTGTAATAGTGATAGAGTTTGGGTGTTATTGTCCCCTGAAAACTCATGTGGAAATCCACTCGCCAATGTGGCAGTGTTTGAGTCATGGAGGCAGATCCCTCATGAATGGATTAATGCTCTCTCTAGGGGTGGGGGTAGTGAGTGAGTTCTCACTTTATTAGTTCCCCTGAGAGCTGGTAGTTTAAAAGTGGAATACTCATGCCAATTCTCCCCAACTCAATAGATTTGGGGCAGTCTCAGTCAAAATTCTAACAGATATTTTTTTTCATGGAACTTGACAAGTTGATCCTAAAATTTATATAAAAATGCAGAGGGCTGAGAATAGTTAAAATCCTCTTGAAGAAGAACAGGGTGGGAAGCTAGTCTACCAGATATCAAAAATTTTTTTTAAATCTTTAAAACCAAAAGAGTATAGTACTGGCTTAGAGATAGACAAACAGATGAATGGAATAGAGTCCAGAAATAGACCCATGCATTAGAACTCATTATCAAGTTACAAGTTTTTTCTCAAAAGAAGAATTATTACTTGCCCAGAAGGGTGTGACTTTAAGAATGCAGGTTCCTCCCCTGTAATTGTCCTAACAAGTTTTCCAAAGGATCCATACAATATAATTTTTGCCACCACGCTTTAAGCACCATTGCATCTTCTGGTAGTAAGTGGCAAGGGGCAAAACTGCTTGTACTGAAGCCTTGACAAGTTGGAGACATTTGCTCTTGCCCCACTCAAAGCTAACAGCCTTTCTGGTCACCCAAGAAATAAGTCAGCACAGCACATTTGTATCAGTCAGGAATTGTATTCGACTGTAAAAATTTAAACAAATGGAGGATTATTTTTGTCACATACTAAGAAATCTGGAGGTAGGCAGCCTAGGGCTGGTGAAATGACTGCCTAATTCCACAGGGTCTTGGAGTCCATTTTTCTGCTCCACCATCCTTCACTTGTGATTTGTGGTCATGGTTACAGGGTGGCTACCACAGCTCCAGATAGGAAGAGGGAGGGAAATAGAAAGAGGTGGCACATTTTCCAGAAATCCTGAGATTACATTAGCCAGAATCTGATACTTGGTTATTCCTATCTGAAATGGAGTCTGAATATTTTTAACCAGACACAACTGCTGCCCAAACAGAATCAGGGTTCCATTAAAAGGAGAAATCCATATTGGTAGACAATTAGTGTCTGCCACAGGATCCAAATGTGGTCTATATCATTTACAAAATTCAAAAAGACCTGTAAAGCATCGTGCCGCCCTTTGTTAGTGGTAAGAAGTACAATGGACAGCTACTTATCCTTCATTTTGTGGGAGATACCCCCAACATTCTCCAGGAGCTCTTGCACACACGTGCTCACTCTCTCTCACATACACACACACACTTGGAACTCTGCTATAACAAGCCCCGTAACTTTATGAAATCTATTCTGATCTCCTATTTACAGTTTTACTCCTGGAGAGTCGTGGAGGAATATATTAGTATCCAAGGGTCCATCTCATTACCATGTAAGGAGATTCTTAAGTCCCACAATTACACAATTCTGCCCTCTGTTTCTGAATTAAGTAACTGGGCTTTCTCAAGACTTCAGTGCAGGATGCCTGGCCAGAGCTTCTATGAATCTTCTATATCTTTCCATTTAAATTCTCAGTCACACTCATCCCCCCAAAAATGCTCCTACTTTCTCTTAAGAGACCAGCTGAGGATGTTAATTCAACTATTTTTAATTCAGAAATTTTCAGGATTAAACTGTGCATTTGGTGTTTGGCTTTCTCCACATTTCAGCAGCAAAAGATAAGAAATTTTTTTTAATTTTATTTTTTTACATTCTATGATGTTGCATAGCAGTTGGGAGGAAGGGGGAGAGGGGAAAGGGGAAGGAAATGGGATGGAAGGAGGAGGAGGGAGGGATGGGATTGAGACCTGTGGCACCCCCCACATTCCCACAGGGGAGGCTGGGAGGCTTCCAGCAGTGGCTTGTTCATTGCTGAGCTTGGAGCAGATGTCATGGGGATGTGGCAATAGCCCTCGCTCTCCACCACCCCAGCTCAGGAACCCAGGGCCCTTCTTGCTGAGGCTTGCTGGTCATTACTAGGCTGGTTGAGCATGGGGGGATATGGTTGAGACCCTTGTTCCCCCGCCACCCTGGCTTGGTTGAGCCCAGGGCACCTCCTGCGGCAGCTTGGTGGTCATCACTGGGCTGGTTGTTTGTGTTGGGGGGATGTGGATGAGGCCCTCGGCCCCCTGCCACCCCAGCTCAGGAGAGCCCGGGGCTTTTCCTGCAGTGGCTCAGTGGTCATTGCTGGGGTGGTTGCACATAGGGGTGTGTGGCCGAGGCCCCCATCCTTGGGACTGGTTGCAGGTGTTGGGAGGCATGGCTGAGGCCCCTAGCCCTCCCGCATTCCTGGCTTGGTAGCCCAGGGGACTTCTGGTCCTTCTTAGTGTTATATGTGTTCTTTGGTAAAATGAGACCTTTACTAGTTATCAAACTTTGTCTCTGACTGTGGGTACTTTGTATTTCTTTCAGTTCTGTGTTGGATTATTTGCTGTTCCCACCACTTAAACTCTGTACTGGAACTAATTTGTTGTCCTTTGCTTACTTCTAAAATGGGAGAACTTCCTGTGGGGACCAGCACTTGAGCCCTATAGTTGAGCTAAATGGCTGCTTTACTGCTGATTCCCTGGGGAATGCTTTTTGTGCAGCTCAGGTTTTAATGGTTGACTACGTAGGTACTTCTGGGTCTCATGAGATCCAGTACACCTGTGTTGTGTGTAAACTCTGGTCTGGGCCTGAGTCTTTTCATCAAACTGCTCCCCCTGCAGTTCTATGTTCCTGACCAGTCTCCTCTGAGTGGTCCTGTACTGATTAGAGGGCAGATCAGCTGTCCTTCCTATGCCCCAATGTTCCCCCCATTGGGCCTATTTACCCCACCGCCTGTGCTCCAAACACTTCCCATGGGATGGGCCATGCTTCGGTCCCTTGCGATGACTCACCAGCCTCTGAGTGGCTCTTTTTTCAGTTATGTTTCCTCGGTCCTATTTGGTCCACGGGAACCCTGTTGGGGGTACTGCTGGCCTGGGGGCCACCAAAGGCCCTCTTCTCCCCTGCCGCCTCCAGGAACTTCATCCGAAGGGCACAGCTGCTGCTTCTGCCGGCTCCTGCTTCCTGCACTCAGCAGCATCAGCCTTAAAGCAGCCGTGGTATGAAACACTCTGAGCTGTTTTTCTTTCTCATCATGGCCTCTGCCACCTTCATGCACTCCAGAGGTCTTTCCTCCTCTTACCCTGTGCTCCAGCGTCCCCACCTTGGCTGTCATTCCTTTTTAATGGTTGTAAATTGGTTGATTTGTGGGAGAGAGTGACACTGTGGACCGTCTATTCTGCCATCTTGACTGTAAGCCAGAAATTCTTTTAACAAAACCAGAAAAGCCTTTGGTTTTCAGCATATGCTTTGAACCGAGAATTTAGGAATGTATCCTTCATTTTGAGCAGGTCTTTCTATTTAAGCTGTCCATTATAATTAGAAACTTCTCATCCCATAGCCCTTGAACTCCCTGTGACCTTCATATTATTCAATAGGATTGATTTTTTAGTTCATCGAAGCTTTGCCTTCAATGGGCCATTCGGTCTAGGTGCACACGGATGACAACTTAACTGCTTCACTAGATCCTGGGAAGGACCCTTAACCACACCAACTGGATTTTCTTGGCCTTTAACTTCAAAGAGGCCAAATAACAGCCCTCCGCTACTTCTATAAACATCCCATATTTCATTAAGGCTCTACGGCCTGCAATCACTGTATGTGTGGTTCTAGTTTCTGTATCATTAAGAGTTCTTAGTTTCAAAGACTATAAACCAACTCTGATCAAAGCAGAAAATGAATTTATTAAAGAATACCGGGTGGTTTACAGAATCTCTAGGAAAGCCGAAAAGTCAAGTTCATGACTAGGCAGCCAGAAAAAGTACTCACTAAGAGACACAATGGCTTGCATAGGCAATGGGCTAATTGGACACTGGGCTCCACTCCTGACTCGGAGAAACACTGGAGAGTTTTTTATGGTTCCTCTGACTTCACGACTTCATTTCACATGTGAAGACCATGACTCACACCTGACTACAGCATTGGAGACTAAGCAGCAAGTATCTGGCTTTTGAGTTTCTATAGTGGAGGATGCATTCTATCTTTCACTGACATTTACAAGGTAGGAAAATCCAAACATAGGAAAGGATTTCAGATACCAAACAGCTAGAAAGAAGGACAATGTTCTCTATACCCTCCGATGAGCGAGAACTGGGAGAGATGGTTGTCAAGCCAGGGCTTACAAACCCCTCGAGTCTGTTGCACAGACTGGGTTACAAACCCCCCACCAGCAGGTCTGTGAGCTAGGTAATAGGAAAAAAAAGTTCTGGGAGCCGTGGGTAAAGAAAAACGAACGGGTTTTATTCAGATCTAGGAGCAGCCGTCCCAGCGGCTTCTCTGAGAGTTCTGAGAAGCGCTGTGGATCAGAGCTGTTAGTCTTTTATACTTAAG
>NW_007735016.1:30950-31794 GCF_000696425.1 Galeopterus variegatus
GTTCTATATGTAACAGTATAGGGGAACTCATAATTGGCCATAATGATAACACAAATGTGCCATTGGAATAGAGTGCTTAACTGTTCCAGGCCATGTTACCTTTACTTGAGGCCAAGTACTTGTCACCTAAGGTGAAATTTGTAAGTCTTCTTCTAATCCTTTCCCCCAAGGACCTATTAGACCTACCCAGCGTATATGGGGGGCTTCTATTTTCCAAGCCCATTCCCATTGTACTGTCTGTCCCTGTTGTAAACAGGTTGGGGCTGGTAAGAGAATATTTNCCTATGCAACAGAGCTTCCACTGGAGAGGGTCCGCCCTTGTGGGGTCTATCATTTAGAATCCTGACCGTTGGTCATAACCACCATGTCCACCCCTTCAGGGATGGGGGTTGGGAAGATAGGCTTAGCCCCTTTTTTAGAGACCACTGTATTGCTCAATCATCCCTGCTGCCTGGGGATGATACAGCATATGTAACTTCCACTGAATAGACAACTGGGAAGCCCACTTCTGAACCCCATGTCCAGTAAAATGGGTTCCATTGTCACTCTCTATGACTATAGGCTGGCCATACATGACCATAAGGCTATTCAGTGCCTTCACAGTGTTTACCTGGTCTGGGGCCTTATAAGGCCATACGAACAGAAGACCAATAACCGTTTCAACAGCAGTGAAGATGTATCTGAAATTCTCTGACCTTGGTGGTGGTCCGACAAAGTCCACTTGCCATCGAGTCAGGGGCAGACTTCCTCGAGTTATTTGCCCATCTGTATGGGGTACCCACTGGGGGTGTGGACTCTCTTGAGCACATACTGGACAAGCATGACAGGCATTCACTACATTTTC
>NW_007735016.1:33982-34597 GCF_000696425.1 Galeopterus variegatus
GTCTTGGCTGGGGTAACACCTGTGGGTCATGTTTAGCATATCCCGGTAACATAGGCTTTATTGTCCGTATTCATAGCCGAAACTCTCCAACTGTTGTTTGCAGGTACAAACTATAAAGTACATCCATACCCAAGATGTACTCATCTACTGGGGATATATATACCATATACACACAAGGGAGCAATTGTCCTATGGCTAATGGCAGTGACACAGCTTTGACTTCAGTAGTATGTCCTCCATAGCCATCTATATGAACTGTGGCCCCTNCGGCCCACCCACATTGTTCCAAATGGCTTAGCAGCATTGGAGCTGCCTGGGTTAAATCTGTTAAGAGAATCAGAGGTTAACAATACATCATCAATGTAATGAAACATCGTAACCATGCTGGGCTTTGTCCACTTGGCTAGGTCCCTAGCCACTAAACCATGACAAATGGTTGGGCTATGCAAATAACCTTGGGGCAATACTTGAAAGATCCACTGTCTCCCTTCCCAGGTGAAGGCAAACTGATCTTGGCTATTGGCCAAGACTGGAATAAAGAAGAAAGCATTTGCAAGGTCCAATACATAATAAGTTCCCAGCTGAGTCGTCAGCTGATCCATCAAGTCGTGAACC
>NW_007735016.1:36600-36956 GCF_000696425.1 Galeopterus variegatus
CCAGGCTCCGGTCAGCAGAAAAGTGGCCACCGGGCACCATATACTCAAGGATAGCCATATTTCCTCTCCCTCCCAAGGGGCTCTCTGAGGCCACACTGATTGATGGAGTGCCTGGTCGATGCTGACTTTTCGTATAGCAAGCAGCAACTAGATCCCGGTCAACAGGAAAGTGGCCAGAAGGCACAACATATTCAAGAGTAGCCACATTTTCTCCCTCTCCAAGGGGCTTTTGGCTCCTGTACCTGCTCAAATATCCTGCTGACTACACCAATTGTAAAGCCAGGGCTTACAGACCCCTCAAGTCTGTTGCACAGATTGGGTTACAAACCCTCCACATGCAGGTCTGTGAGCTAGGT
>NW_007735016.1:38997-39313 GCF_000696425.1 Galeopterus variegatus
CTCATGCCCCAATTCCCATAACTCTTGCCACATGGCTTGTCCCAACAAAGATCAGTGGCCTACCATCCACTGTTGATATTTCCAAGTAGAAATCCAAAGGGTTAAACATTTATACACAGCCCAGCTGTCAGTACAGAAGGTTAATGGCCCAGGCTCATTTTTTATTATCATCCAAACAGCTCTCAATCCTGCCCATTGACTGCTTTTCCCTGTGCCATTTTCACACCTCATAGTATCTGTTAAGGGCTGGACAGTAACAGCTGTCCACGATGCTGAGGGTCCCATGCTAGAGCCATCTGTATACCAAGCTTGCTCT
>NW_007735016.1:41416-42103 GCF_000696425.1 Galeopterus variegatus
AACTTATCTGGATCACCATATATCAGGCTACATTCTGCACCTGTATCTCCCAATGCCAAAACACGCTGCACATTAATCCTTGACCAGTGTATTGCCAATTCAACGTGAGGCCTCCGGTCCTCGCCTGCCCTCAAAAGACAAGCACCTTTGCCTGCTCCCTAATCAGACTGGAACATTTCATGCACCTCCTCAGAAACAATCAAAAAATCCTTTAAGTCCACTGAGCGAATCTTACTACCTGTTTCTGGACATTTAGTGAAACTCTGTTCAGGGCACAATTGCTGCCACAAGGCAAACAGGACCGCATTTGGCTGTCGGTCAGTTTTCTTGCTATCAACCCCTGCTATAAGCAAGTCAAGCCACATCTGCTTATGGCTGGTCTTGCTTGGTCCCCTCAGGATAAGATCCTGATCATTTCTTAGAAGATGGGTCTTAGCCACCTTCCAGATCTCTTTTGCTTGTCTTCTATCCTCTACTTCACCCAAGCTGGCTATCATGGTCATTACTTCATGAATAGGATGACCATTGTATAGAGCCAGCATGGCCATCAGTGACCAAAAGAACATTGATGAGGCATTTTGCAGCACTATGTCTCTCATGCTGCCTGTAACACTTTCATCGTCAAAGCCACGGGTGTTCACATTAAACATGGACTGCCTCATCCCCAGCTCCCAAATTATTTGAACC
>NW_007735016.1:42236-42660 GCF_000696425.1 Galeopterus variegatus
ATCAACTAATTCAACCTGGGTATATGGGACATAGGTAGTGAATTCAGTTACCTGTGGATCATCCTCCAGTTGTCCACCTGGTCCTAGAGGCTGCTTGTGTTTCAGTTTCTGGTGCACAACAGGTCATGCCTGGAGACAAAAATTCTCCTCCAACTCACCACTGGGTTTGTCATTCTTCCAGATGTGAGAGGCAGGGGTGCCCAGTCGCAGCACGTCATCCTCCAGATTATCTATGCTTCCAACAGCTCTGCTTTCTTCTTTAAATCTCGATCCGTTTGTATCATAGTGAGCAGTAACCAGGCTCCGGTCAGCAGAAAAGTGGCCACCGGGCACCATATACTCAAGGATAGCCATATTTCCTCTCCCTCCCAAGGGGCTCTCTGAGGCCACACTGATTGATGGAGTGCCTGGTCGATGCTGACTT
>NW_007735016.1:43564-47710 GCF_000696425.1 Galeopterus variegatus
AGTCCACAACCCTGGACACCTGGGTGCCCATTCACAATTTACATTAAGTAGTAACAAGGAACATGTGAGGATATTTACAGCAAATGCTCGGCAAGATTCTGAACATCTGAGAGACCCTGACATTTTCCTATTTTGCCCAACATTGGTCAAGCCCCTTTTCCTTCTCTCCATTATGAAGACAAGATCACATCAAGCAAGAAGACAGATACGGTGCATAGTCTGGAGGTCACTCAAACACTTTTGTAACTGTGCCTCTTTCCTGGGCCTCATGTTGAATTCCAACACCTTGAAGTTCCCCGTTAACTTCAATAATCAATTCATCTCTGTCCACGAGAGATGTGTCACAACACAAGAGCTCACTTGGCTACTTTCCTGTCTTTGGGTTCCATCCTGGGCTAACCTGTTAAATATTCATATCTCATGCTGATTTTTACCACAGCCTTGTCCTTCTCTATACACAACAGAATTTCACGTTATTGACATTTATTGAGCATCCATGTATGCTGGGTGATGTGCTAGGCTCTGAGGACTAGAAGACTCACATTCTAAGAGGAAGGAAGACATATAACAAACAAGGGTAATTCAAGATCCAAAACATGAAAGCACTCAGATCCTTGATGGACACATCTTATGTTCAAAGTATCTGTGTCTAAAAACGAAAAAACAAAAACAAAAAAACAAAGCCCAGCAACTCCAGTGAACTCCCCTGGCACTTAGAATAAGCTCAAACTCCTAACCATGCCGAGCCTATAAGGCCCTACATGATTGGGCCCAGCCTCTCACACTAACCTCATCTCCACTGCACTCCTGTGCTCCCTGTGATTCACCCTGTCAGTCTTCTTTCCAGTCCTTGAACAGGACAGGTTCATTTCCACCTAAGTGCCTGCACTTCATGTTCAATGAACTTCCCATTGCTGGCTTCCCAGAGAGGCCATCCCTAACCACTCTATCAAAAACAGCCACTCTCTTCCCAGTCACCGCATCCCATTCCCATTATGTTGTATATTTACCAACCTTCTTCCCACCAAGAGCATGTGCAACCGGAGAGCAGAGACCATGCCAGTCTTGTTACTGTCACCCCAGCACACTGTACAGTGCCTGCACACAGTAAGCCATCAAGAAATGTTTACTATATGAATTAAAGTATAAATGAAGGAACAGTGTCTTAGCCCATTGGTGCTAATATAACAAAATCAGCACACTGTACAGTGCCTGCACACAGTAAGCCATCAAGAAATGTTTACTATATGAATTAAGGTATAAATGAAGGAACAGTGTCTTAGCCCATTGGTGCTAATATAACAAAACACCTGAGACTGGGTAATTTATAAAAAACAGAAATTTGTTTCCTCTCAGTTCTGGAGTCTAGGAAGTACAAGATCACGGTGCCAGAATGTTCAGTGTCTGGTGAGGGCCCTGGTTTCTGCTTTGAACACTGTGTTCTCACAGGGCGTAAGAGACAGAGAGGAAAAAAAGTGCTTAGACTAGTTCCTTACAGCCTTTCTATAAGATACTAATCCATTCAAGAGGGCAGAGCCCTCATGACTTAATTACTTCCCAAAAGGCCCCACATCTTAATAACACCACAATGGGGATTAATGTCAACACATGGATTTAGGGGACATCCAGACCACAGCCAGTGTCAAAGGCAAAGTCCAAACTAATAGCAAGGGCCACTGTGGGCATCTCAGGGATCAGGATACTCAATGATGCAAATCGCCAAGGTATGCTAGGAAATCCTGGATTTTCTATTTTCTGCAGATCTGTCTTTCCCTTTATAAGTCTTGCCAGAAGGTAGAAAGAAAAAATGGAGGTATTTTCAGTCAAGAGAGGACAGTGTAGCCCAGGAGGATCACCAGGACATGATGGCTTTAAAAGCTGGAGAGGCCTGGATCTGGTTATCATTTTTTAAAAACCATCTTTTCCAACAGAAGGAAAACACTTGTCTGCTAAGGAAACCTCACCAGAAGAGCAGGTATATTGGGAAGGCTCCATTCTGGCCTTTTCTAAGCAGTCAGAGATGGCAGAATCTGCCCTCTTATCTGGTCATGGAAAACAACATTGTGTTCGGTCTCATTAAATTTCAGAACTAGCAGCAAATAATAGAGCAGGCTCCAAGTCAGCTGCTTCTCTTGTCAGTGTAGCAATAGCCTTGGCAACTTTCTCTTTGTCTCAATATTCCAAAGCTATTTATACACTGGCGTAGGAAAACATATTATTTGTAGAAAAGCCTCCGGATCCTATGTCATTTGTACAGGGACAGAAGATGTTTTCAAAAAAACATATTTCTGTAGTATTTTTTGCGACAAAGACTGTACAGCAACAATCTGCCAGGTTGCGTGGGTGTAGAAACAGCCTCCATTAACTATTCTTTAATTCTACTTTGGCTGTTGAAATATCTATTCAAGTATTTCAGTCTGCCCAGACTTAACATTTTGGGTTCCACTCATGATCGATTTGCAAGCTTTAAGAATACAGTAGAGTACCCAGGAGTCTCTTTCTCAATCCTCTCCTCCTCTCATTGGGTTTTACTGAAATACCACCAATATTGCATTTTGGAACTATTGTATTAGATAATCTGGAAATATGCAACTGTAGGGATAATGAATGTCTCGTTTCACTTCTATAGGGTCCTGTGTTAGTTCAGGTCTTCCTAGAAGCAGATGCCAAGGAAGGATAAGACAGGCAAGAGATTTATCAAGGGAAATGCCAATGAGGTGACATGGGATGGAAGATGAAGGAGGTGAGGAGAGCTGGGAAGGGTAAGAGGGAAGTGATCAGGGGGGCCAGATAGGCAGGGTTTCAGACAGCTGCACAGTCCAAGAAAGTCTCACTCAGGTTGATGGAAAGTGTTTGCACCAAAATCGTCCACCAGAGGAGTCTCGCATCTTGCAGGAACAGGCCTGCATTAGCAAACCCTGTGGCACTCGGTTGCTGGCTGGGAGTAGCCCATGGGGACTCGGGCAAGTGCTGCAGGGGATTCCCATCTGCCACTCATGTTCCCTGCAGCAGGAGAGCTGACTGTGCATTTGCATGGCCTCCACAACTCCCTGCCAGTCTGCTTCCAAAAGTAAAGGGCAGTAGCTTTAAATTGTTTTCTGTAAAGCTCTGGGTTCCGAAAGTGACCCATCACTCTGCACAGGGAGGGTCCACGAGATCAGAAGAGTCTCTCTGCAGAGACCCCTATGCCTTCTTCACCCAGAGAGGCTTTTACTGTTTTATTCACTGGGGTCCCACATAAGAATTCTTTCAGGGGGGAAATGATCCCACTGCTTTAATGGTTTCAAAATGGTTAAAGGAATACCACTGGTGGGAGGGTTCTTCGTAGAAACCAAACCCTCGATTTGTAGGTCATTAGAAGGAAAAAGATATTTTGTACATGATACTTATTTCCCCATACCATGTTCTCCTACACATCTGTGGCTTTCTGTAATCAGTTCCACGTGCCTGCAATGCACATTTCTTTCTTCTCTACATAGAAAATTCCCTATCTTTTATGACCCGTATCAACTGCCATCTCTCTCTGAAGCTTCCCCTTTCTTAGGCACAGAAGGCAGATCCTGCCACTGTGTCCTATAGCACTTTGTGCCTTGATTGCAGCTTTTGCCACATGTTATAAACATTTGTTTATATATTTGTGTGCTCCAGATTGTAAGATGTTTATGTTTTATTCTTCCCCTCTTTCTCTAAAGAGGAAAACAATGATATCATTCCAGAAATGTCCCAGTAAATTCTCTTGCTCTACCACCACGACTAATGCCTCTAATTGGTTGTATGAGTTTTCTGGGGCTGTCATAACAAGATGCCACAAACTGGGCGGTTTAAACAGCAGAAACTTATTGTCTCACAGTTCTGGAGGCCAGAATCTGAAGTCAAGATATCAGCAGAGTTGGTTCCTTCCGAGGGCTGTGATGAAGAATCTGTTCCAGGCCTCTCCTCTGGTGTCTGGTGGTTTTCTGGCAATCTTTGGCATTCCTTGGCTTTGTAGACATGTCACCCAAATCTCTGCCTTCATCTCCACATGGTGTCTTCCCTGTGTGTGTGTGTGTGTGTGTCTGTGTCTAAATGTCCCCCTTTCATAAGAACACCAGTCATATTGAATTAGGGGCCCACCCTACTCCAGTATGTCCTCCTCATCTTAACTAA
>NW_007735016.1:48130-56015 GCF_000696425.1 Galeopterus variegatus
GTGTGTGTGTGTGTGTCTGTGTCTAAATGTCCCCCTTTCATAAGGACACCAGTCATATTGAATTAGGGGCCCACCCTACTCCAGTATGTCCTCCTCATCTTAACTAATTACATCTACAACAATCCTATTTCCCAATAAGGCCACTTTCTGAGCTACTGAGGGTTAACACTTCAACATATGAATTTAAAGGGAGTAACAATTCAACCTGCGATACTGGTTAAAAAAAGCCAACTACTTTCTAAGTAATTTTAAATTTCTACTACATGCTTTTAGTAGGAATAAAATCCTGACCAATAGCAAAAAAAGAAGAAAGAGAGACAGAGAGAAGGAAGAAAAGGTGGCTCTAAACTAACTGTCCATTCAAAAAGGTGGCTCTAAACTAACTGTCCATATGAAATCATTTGTTCTTATAGCTTTGTGACAACCATTAAAAGTGATAACGAAAGAGAAAATGTATCTATAATCCACCTATTCATTCATTCCACAAATATTTATTGATAATCTGTTATGTGCCAGGCAATGTTCCAGGTGCTACTGCAGCTAAAGACTGTGATGAAAATAAAACAGAGCAAAGTGATAGGGATCGATAGAGAGGCTACTCTAGGAGTTTCTCATAATTTGTTAGAACCTGAAATTCATGTGAAGCTCTGGGGGATAGCATCCCCTCCAGCAACAACAGTTAGTGCAATGGCCCCAAGATAGGAACTCATTAAGACTAGACTTTGGAACGCTAGGTAAGGTGTAATAGAAGAGGTCAGAAAGGCAGGCAGCAGTCAAGTTACCCAGGGCTTTTTTCTAAATGGAACAGACAATCACTGGAGGATTGAAAGCAGATATATTATATGTCTGATTTATATTTTTTAAATATTACTGTGGGTGTTGTGTATAAAATAGATTGAAGAGGAGTAAGAAACAAGGAGAATAGTTAGGAGTCATTAGAGAAGTCCAAACAAGAATCGATGGAGATTTAGGTTAGGGTGTAGCAGCAGAGTCCAATATTAAAATATATAAATAAATACTACATATGGACACAAGCACATGCGTGTGAGCATGCACACATACAGAAACATACACATCATAGTTAATCCGTAAAAATGATCTCAGATCTCTATAGTATTATACCAATTATGCTCTTGTGAAAAACAATTAAACATAGCTTGTGAACCCATTCCTAACCCTGCTCTCTCCTCTCAGTTCCCTAATAATTATAGGAAAGGATTAAGCAGAGCAGAGAGAACAGGGATTTCAGTTAAAGGATCTGAAATGAACCAGGTAGTAGAAATGTGAAGTCTGATCTTTAAGGCTGCCTTCTTTTTTATTGTCCAAGTCTGAATCCATGAATTTAAGGTGATATCAAGCTGTGTCCCCTGAGCAAATGCACCAGTTAGAATATTCTGACTGAATTAATGGGTGGGGGTTTGAGTATTTAATTAGTTGACCATCTGTTCTGTTAAATTATCTCTTACCTTGACAAGGCACAAGCTTCTAATTGAGTTCCCTCTCTCCAGTGTAAACCTCCCAAATCCATCCGACATACTGTTGCCAGAGTGCTTGAGCTAATAGACAACTCCGTGTCGCTTCTCTACCATAAAACCTTAAAAAGCTCCCCATCACCTAAAGGATAAAGTCTCAGCTTCTTTCATGCATACAAGCCTGCTACGGTTTGAATATGTCTCCGAAAGTTCATGTATTGAAAACTTAATTCCCAATCTGACAGTGTTGAGAGGTGGGACCTTTAAAAGGTGATTAGTTCATGAGGTCCCTGCTCTCACAAATGGATTAATGTCATTATTGCAGGAGTGGGTTAGTTATTGTGGAAGTGGGTTCCTGATAAAAGGATGAATTTGTCCCCCTTCCCCCCTCTCTCTCTCATGCATGTGCTCTCTGGCCCTTCCACCATGGGATGATGCAGCAAGAAGGCTCTCACCTGATGCAGGCCCCTCGACCTTGAACTTCCCAGCCCTCGAGAATTGTAAGAAATAGTCTCCATTCTTCTAAATTACCAAGTCTCAGGAATTATGTTATAGGAGCACAAAATGGTCTGAGACAAAGGTCCTCTGTATCTCTCACCCTCTCAGCTCCTGCCCACCAACCTGGCTGCACCTTCTGTTTGACCAAAACTGAGAAAGAGATGCCAGTTGTTCACACCTTGAGCCTTTCTTTGTCTCTATCACCCTCTCAGCTCCTGCCCACCAACTTGGCTGCACCTTTTGTTTGACCAAAACTGAGAAAGAGATGCCAGTTGTTCACACCTTGAGCCTTTCTTTGTCTCTGTTGTTCCCTTTGTCCAGACAGCCAGCTCTTCCTTACGTAAGTATCCCTCCAGCCTCAGCTCGTGCCTCACTCTCTCAACAAAGCCTCCTGGCATCCTTTCAAGTTGTAGTAAGTGTGCACTTGTGCCCCAAAGCACTGGTTCTTAAAGTGTGGTCCATGGAACTACGTGGAACCCTGAGGAGATGTGGAGGGAGGTCACTGAAACTCTTACAGGGGGTCCACAAAGCCAAAATTATATTAACAATAAGAATACTAAGATGATAGTATTTCCACTGTGCTGATATTGGTGATGATAGCACAAGGCAATTGTGAGTAAAACCAAGGCCATCTTAACAGAAATCAATACAGTGGCACCAAACTATACTAGTAGTCATTGGATTCTTTACCACCACACGTTCGCAAAAAAAATGGAAAACAACAACAAAACAAGTTGCACTTGACAGTGTTCTTAATGAAGCAGTTAAAAATGACTGATTTTATTAAATCTCAACCTTTGGATACATGATCTTTTAATATTCAATATGACAAAATTGGAAGTACACATAAAGCACTTCTGCTAAATACCAAACTACCATGGTTGTCTCAAGAAAAAGCACCCGTGTTTGAGTTGTGAACTGAGCTAGCCATTGTCTGTTTTGTTTTGACTTGTTTCATAGAATACCATTTTTATTTTATTTTCTGCCATCTGGGTTTATTAATTACTGATGGAGGGGTGTTGAAGCCCCCAATTATAGTAGTGGATTCATTTGTTTCTCCTTACATTTCTATCAATATTTGCCTCATGTATTTTGTGTTGTTAGGTGCATACACATTAAGGATTGTTATGTCTTCTTGGAGAATTGACCCCTCTGTCATTATGTAATGTTGTCCTTTATCACTGAAAACTTTCCTTGGTCTCATGTCTGCTCTGTCTGAAATTAATATAGCTACCCCTGCGTTCTTTTGATCGGTGTTAGCATGGTGCATCTTTGTCCATTTATTTACTTTTAATCTAGTCATGTCTTTATATTTAAAGTTGGTTTCTTATTGGGTCTTGTTTCTTGATTCACTCTGACAATCTCTTTTAACACTATTTTTATTTGCAAGAACAACTGACAGACAAACTAGGATTCAGACTTGTGTGCTTGGAAGGTGTTTTCTGGAAAAGGAAGCAAGTGAACCTGTCACTTCAAGAAAAATAACTGAAAGTATTTGTTGCCAGTGATAAAATTTAAGCTTTCCAGCAAAAATCAGAAGTTTTGGAAAAGATGTGTGTGTCACTGTGAGCTTGACAGCTTTCTAATACTTAAAACTTTTCCAATGAGATTGGTGGTGATATTAATAAATATTATCTTTAATATACAGTATAATAAAATGTGTAAGCATTTAGAAGATCTGCATGACTCAAGGAACTGACATTTTCCAATGACCAATGCAGACTTTTCCAATGAGATTGGTCGTGATATTAATAAATATTATCTTTAATATACAGTATAATAAAGTGTGTAAGCATTTAGAAGATCTGCATGACTCAAGGAACTGACATTTTCCAATGACCAATGCATGATGTTACAAAATCATGTACAGTAAAATTCATTCAAATTGCAAGAAAGACCAATATATTTTAATGTAACAAAATATAAAATGCTTACTGCTATCACTCCAAATTAATCTATAGAATCTATGCAATCCCAATCAAAATCCCAACAGGTTTTATTTTTGCAAAACTTGATAAGCTAATTCTAAAACTTATATGGAAATGCAAATAAACCAGAACAACCAAAGCAATTTTGAAAAGAAAATTAAAGAATTTACTACCTGGTTTCAAGACTTATTATTAAGCTACAATAAGAATGACAGCATTGTATTGGTATAAAGATAGACGTGTATATCAATGGAACAGAATAGATCCGAGAAATACACATGTGGCTAGTAGATTTTTGACAAAAATGCAAAGGCAATTCAATGAGGTAGAGATAAACTTTTCAAATGATTCTGGAACAACTGGAGAGTCACTTGCAAAACAAAACAACACACACAAAAAAAACCCGTCGACCCACATCTCACAATATATGCAAATATTAACTCAAATAATCCTTGCCTTAAATGTAAGAGTCAAAACTATAAAGTTTCTAAAGAAATACATAGGAGAATTTAGTGAACCTGAGTGTGGCAAAGATTTCTTGAATAAGATATATAGAAAGCACATACTATAAAAAGAAAAAGTAATAAATTAAGCAAAATGTAAAACATCTGTTTGTCCTTCCTGAAATGACCTCAGGTTGTTCTGCTGAAGCCTCTGTCACTCTATGACCTACGCTGGCCCTGGAAGCCAAAGAGAGGATTCCGGGACACCTGGAAGCTTGGAAATGTGCAGACACCTGGACCAGCTTTCTAGAAGGCCTGGGGTTCCCTCCTCCGGTGCTGCCCATGGAACTCTTGCCCAGCCCCACACCCAACTACAATAAAAACCCTGGTCAGGCTCCTTTCCTTGTTCTCTCAAGCCACTTCCCACCTTCTTGAAAGTCCTGTCCTGCTTTCCCCAAAACCCTCAATGATGACTCAGTGTCCTTTGAGGATGCGGTTTTCAACTTTACCCTGGAGGAGTGGGTTCTGCTGGATCATGCCCAGAGAAACCTCTACAGAGATGTCACAGAGAAATCTTTACAAACTTGGCTTCTGTAAGGAAAAAATGAGAAGACCAAAACATTAAAGATCAGTACAAAAATCACAGCAGAAATCTAAGAAATTGAATTGTAGACAAAGTCAGTGAAAGTAAGGAAAGTCATCATCGTAGATAAACCTCTAGCCAGATACCAAAACTTAATCTGAATGAGAAAAATTCTTATGCAGTAAAACCATGTGAATGTAGTTTGTGTGAAAAAGTCTTCATGTGTCATTCATCCCTTAATAGGCACATCATGTTTCACACTAGACACAAATCATATGAGAATCAGGAATATGGAGGGCAACCATATAAACATAAGCAACTGAGGAAAGCCTTCACGTACCATCATTCCTTTTGAATTCATGAACAGGCTCACACTGGAGAGAAACCTATGAATGTAAGGAATGTGGGAAAGCCTTTCTTTCTCTGACACACGTACAAAGACACGTGATATGCACACTGCAGATAAACCTTATAAATGTAAGGTACGTGGGAAAGACTTTGAGTATCCCAGTTCATTCCAAATGCATGAAAGAAGTCACAATGGAGAATAACCCTATGAATGTAAACAACATGGTAAAGCCTGCAGTTGGTCCAGTTCCCTCCAAATACATAAAAGAATTCACACTGGAGAGAATGTAAAAAATGAGGTACGGCCTTCAGTTTTTCCAGCTCCTTTCAATGGCATGAAAAACTTCATACTGTATAAAAATGCTAAATGTGAGGAATGCGGAAAAGCCTTCAGTTGGTCCATACACTGACAAAGACATGTACAAATGCACACTGGATTGAAATCCTACTAGTTTTAAAAATACAAAAAGGTTTTAAATTTAAACAAACACTTTTACAGTCATGTGAAAAACCCTCAATGTGGTGAAGTCCTACAAATGTACTAATATGGAAAGCCTGATGGAAATTAATTCATATATAATGCTGTAAAAAATTTACAACATGAAAGAAATGTTGCAAAAGTATTAGATATATTGTGTTTATCAGGGCCTTATTTTTTAATGGGGATCTATGGACTACTGATTTCTACAATTTTTTGCAAAACAACATTCAGGAGAGATAGTTCTGTAAGTACTCTTTAAGCAATAGTACATGAGTTTAATAGCTAGTTTTATTTTTAGGTCAGGTAATAAAATTTTTCTCTTTAAAAAAAACCCCACAAAATAAATAAATAAATAAACAAAACTTTTGCTCTTCAAAACGTTAAAAAAATGAAAAGGCGAGCCACAAACTGGGAGAAATTATTTGCCAAATATATTTGAGAAAGGACTAATATCTAGAATACATAAATAGCTTCTACAACAAGAAGAAAACAAGTAACCTAATAAAAAGTGGGAAAATGATTTGTACAGACATATCACCAAAATAGATCTATAAAAGGCCTTCAGTACATGAAAAGATACCCAACATCACAACACTAAGGAAATGAAAATTAGAACCACAATGAGATGCCACTACACATCCACTAGAATGGCTAAAATTAAAAAGAATGATAATACCAGGTATTGGAAAAGATGGAAAGCACTGGGATTCTCACACATTGCTGGTGGGAATGTTAATTGGTACATACACTTTGAAAAATAGTTTGACAGTTTTATAAAAGTTAAACATATACTATATGACCCAGCCATCCCACTCCTAGGTTATGAAAAAAAAAATGAAAACATATGTCCACACAAAAACTTGTATATTCATATTCATAGCATATTTATTCATAATAGCCAAAATCTTGGCAGCGGGTGGGAGGGGACAAATCTCCACCAGCAGGGGAGAGAATAAACAAATTGTGTTATAGCCAAACAACAGAATACTATTCAGCAATAAAAGAGAATTAACTACTGATACATACTACAACATGGATACATTTCAGTATAATTATGCTAAGCAGAAAAGAATCTAGTCAAAAAAGATTCCATACTTTATAACTCCGTTTAGATAAAATTATAAAACTGCACTGTCAAATATTGTAGCCACTAACCACAAATAGCTATTGAAATGTGGCTTGTTTCAAATTGAGAGATACTGTAAGTATAAAATACATACCAGATTTTGAAGACTTAGTATGAAAAAAAAGAATATAAAATAGCTCATTAATAATTTTATATTGATTACATGTCAAAATGATAATATTTTCAATATATAATATTAAGTGAAATGTGTTATTAAAGGTAATTTTACCTGTTTCTTTTTCCTTTTTTTTTTAAACATGGCTACTAATAAATTTACAACTACATATGTAGCTCCCATTTGTAGCTCTTGATAGATATATTCCTTTCGGTCAATTCTCTTATAGAAAATACAAAGTAATCTATAGTGACAGAAAACAGATCAGTGATTGCCTGGGAACAGGCTGGGGGACATAGGAAAGAGGGATGGACTACAATGCGGCAGAAGAACACTTTTTGGGATAATAAAAATGTTTATTGTCTTGATTGTGGTGATGTGCACATGGATGTATACATATGTCAAAACTCATTAAATCGTCACTTCAAATACGTGCGATTTGTTGTACGTCAGTTATATCTCAATGGATCTGTAGGAGAAATTCAAGTTTATAATGTGTTTTCAGATTCAACATCACAACTAATCTTCAGGAAACTACCATTTGTCAAGTTTTGGTGTAATAGTAGAGAAGAATATCCATCATAATTTGAAAGGGCTATTAAAATACTCCTCCCTTTGGGCCGGCCCGGTGGCGCACAGCTACAGTGCGCTGCTTGGGAAGCGCGGTGGCGCTCCCACCGAGGGTTCGGATCCCACATAGGCTATTAAAATACTCCTCCCTTTGGGCCGGCCCGGTGGCGCACAGCTACAGTGCGCTGCTTGGGAAGCGCGGCGGCGCTCCCGCCGAGGGTTCGGATCCCACATACAGACCAGCCGCTCACTGGCTGAGCAAGGTGCGGGAGCAACGCCGAGGGTTGCGATCCCGTTGCCAGTCCCGGTCCGGTACGGGCG
>NW_007735016.1:57015-84176 GCF_000696425.1 Galeopterus variegatus
TGCCGGTCCCGGTCCGGTCCGGGCGCGACACTGAGGGTTGCGATCCATTGCCGGTCACGAAAAAAGACAAAAAAAAAAAACAATACTCCTCCCTTCAGATCCCTGCACTGGCCAGCTTCCAAAAATAAATAAATAAAATAAAATAAAATATCTTCCCATAAAAAACTACATATCTATGTGAGGCAACTGTTACATACTTGACAAGAACAATATATCTCCTCAATTGAATGGAGAGGCATATATCAGGATCCAGCTTTACGTCCTTATATATGTTATTCATGCATATGTTCCTCCCAACCTCCTCTCATGCTTATCTCCATAAACATGAACCTTGTTTTATTTATCTTTATCCCCCAGATCCTTTTGGAATGCCTATTATAGAGCAGGTTTGTCAAATAAACTTTTGATTAAATAAATAAAAACAGCAAAGAGTATCATCCTGTTAGATTCAAATTTTAAAGCCCAGCAAGGTGAAATCTTGTCTCAGGAAATGACAAGAATTGGCATGGGTTATTAATCTGGAGGGATTTTAAGATGTTCACCCTTTTTATCCAAATTTAATGATAGTTTTGGTAGATAACAATGATGATTGCTGTGGGCCATGATGTACTATATAAATGATTAATTCTGAAATGATCCTTTAACTGTATTTAGGAAGAGATACCATGAACCTTTCAAGGGTTATATAAAGAAATAAGTAACTCATAGCATCTCTGTACCTTGTTGATTTGATCAGGTTCAAAATTAAAAACTCCAAGGGATTAAGAATATAAAATAGGGCTATTTGGTTTTTGTATAGTCAATAAGAATATTAGACTGCATTTCAAATATGAATGCACTAGTACAAAAATTTAATAAAGCTAATACACAACAAAAAGTCTTCTGAAAGTCGACAGAGCCCCACTGTAAAGGGTTCTCCTGGGGCAGGCATGTTGCAGGATCTCCAGATCTCAGCTCTTCAAGTCCAGCCCCGGACATTTCTTTTAGGCTCCATCATCTCTCATCTCATTTCAGATTCTGGTACTTTCTCCTTCACTAGTCTTATGTCTATCATCTTCTTTCCAAATGTGCCCTCTGTTTTCAACATTGTGTTTGATGCTGTCTTAATTCATTTCGTGTTGCTGTAATAGCATACCTGAGACTGTAATTTCTAAAGAAAAGAGGTTTATTTGGCTCAAGATTGGGCAGCCCATCTGGTGAGGGTCTTGTGCTGCTTCAATTCATGGCAGAAAGCAGAAGGGGACATAAGCACTTGCAAAGAGACCAAACACAAGAAGGAACAACCCACTCTCACAATAACTAATCCAGTCCTGCGAGAGCAAGAACTCACTCCCGCGAGAGATGGCATTAATCTGTTCGTGAAGGATTCCCCCACACCCCCTGCCATGACCCAGACATCTGTCATTAGGCCCCACATCCCAACACTGCCACATTGGGGATCAAATTTCAAAATGAGTTTTGTAAGGGACAAACCATATCCAAACCATAGCAGATGCTATGGGGAATACAGAAGGAATATAAGATACAGTTCCTGCCCACTGCTATTTTTAATCTAGTTGGTGATATAATCAACATCCATGAAATAATTAATTAATAAAGCAGTACTACATAGGTAATATTGTAGATTAGCAAAACAAAGTGCTAATCTCCAACACAAAACAGTAATCAATTCATTCCAACTAAGCTAAACCAAAAAATTTGAGTAACTTCAAAGCCTTATTTAAATATTCCCTTTACAATGTGGGAGACTTCTAGAACTTCAAGTGATTTTAAAAAGGAGGAGATACATAAACTTTATGACTTTATGAACATTTCTAATTAATATTAAACTGTCATTTAGTATTTTGGAATAGTACACGCCATATAGCAAATGCCCAAGAACAACTTTGGGAAGTTAAAGTTATGGCATTTCTCTTGTATGTTGCCACCCAGCCTGGCCATCGGCCTTTCTTTGAACTAAACCTGTTTTTTCAAAGGGCCTTGTATGCAAACAACAGTATATGTCATGCCACTCTAGAACCGACCCTTTCAATCCAAGAATTATATACATTTAGAGAAGGATCAGACTAAGAAAACTTAGGTCATCAACCCCGAAATTCTGAAGAAAGAGAGAGATCAATGCCTCAATCCAGAAATTTAAAGCTCTTATGCAATATAAATTCATTAATTACTGTTCTGTAAATATATTCCCTTTTCAGTAAAACTACTTTAAAATAACAGCACTCTAATCAACGGCCATCACCAGAAAACATCAGAGGGTTGGAAACACTTGGCTTCGCCCCTCCTTTGTAATCAGCCAACTTCACTACACCTTCTGCCTAATAATTATAGATCTTATTAACAGAGATGAGTTTAATAACATAAAAATAATAGGCATTGCAAATTGCATGCTCTCCCAAGAGACTACAGATTTGTGTCATTTCATATACCAATATGAAAAACGTGACTTTTGTTTAACCCAGGCACTGGAGTTCTCTAAATACAGTGAAATTATGCAATTTAATGGTAATGTAAGTGGCATGTACTCTTTCTGAGAAAATGCCATTTTAACCCAGCTTTGAGGAAGTGAAAATGATATATTATACCTGTATCATTAGGTTTTTTTCTCCCTTGCCCATGAGTCAATTCATGTATAACCAATATAGAAATACGTCACTACTTCGGAATTTATTTAAATATCTTTTTGGTGTTTATTATCATGATAATAGTGCTCAGTGTAGAAAATTTGGAAAATAGAAAAAATGTATAAAGAAGAAAATAAAAACCACTTACAATCTAAACATTACCTTTTGTTAGTATTCGGGTTTATTTTATTCCAATATTTTTATAAATAACTATTTTACATGGTTGAGATAATTTTGTGCCATTTTTATACCGCTTTTTTCACTTAAGATAAACTTGTGAGTATTTTCTCTTTTCATTAATATTTGGTAAATGTACTTTTCATGGGTTTATCCTCTACAGTATGAGCACACAATAAATTACTTTGTCATCCCCCATTGGTGAACATTTGGATAGAATGATCATTACCAGAAATACTTGATAAATATGCATGCACATTTATTCTATAAACTGGGACCCATAAGGATGGGGGGGGGTCCTTACTGACTGAGGCCATGTCTCTAAGAGTTTGTAAGGACATAGTCCTGTATAATTATAAGGTTAAAGAATATGAACATGTTTAGAACTCTCAATACATAAAAACATATTGCTTTCCAGAAAATTGCCCCGACTTACACATTACTAGCAAAGCAAAAGCAACTTCACTGTACCTTTGGCATCATAGGGTATTAACATTTTTTAAGGTGAAATGATTTTTCAATATTATTTGGATTTATGTTATTGGACTACTAGTAAGTTCAAACATTTTACTCTCAGGGTATTTTAACTGTTTATACAAGATAAAAATAAATTTTTGTAGAGTACTTTCTTCTAAATTGATATGGTGAATCCCCCTGTATTAGTCTGTTTTGTGTTGCTATAAGAGGATACCTGAAACTGGTTAATTTATAAGGAACAGAGGTTTATTTAGCTTATGATTCTGGGACAGCTGCATCTGGCATGGGCCCCAGGCTGCTTCTACTCATGGTGGAAAGTGGCAGGGAGCTGGCAGGTACAAGCAGATCACATGGCAAGAATAAGCAAGAGAGAGAGAGGGAAGGTGCCAGGGTCTTTTAAACAACCAGCTCTCGCAGGAACTAACAGAGCAAGAACTCACTCATTAATCCCCCCTCCCCCAGGGAGAGCATTAATCCATTCATGAGGGATCTGCCCCCATGACTCAATCAGTCACTGCCACATTGGAGATCAAATTTCCACATGAGTTTTGGATGGGACAACACATCCAAACTCAATCACCCCCTTTCAGCTAATTCTGAATACTTACATGAAAAATTCTTCAATTATCATTCTTAACTAGAATGTTCTCTTTCCCTGATTAGGAAAAAAAAAAGGCACTGTTTGTTTAACATTAAATCATGGCTTAAAGTCTTCAGTCAAGGACAGTCAGTCCCCCACTTTTTTTCCTTTAATCTGAAAAGACTTCAGTACATTAGGAAATATAGAAGAATAGACTGGGAAATGCAAGAAAAACCCTCACAACTCAGAATTTTGCTGAAAATCTTTTTAGCCAGTGGAGCTTCTAAGAGTGCACAATTAAGGAAAATAATTTTTTTTGCATGTCTACAGCAAATGATTGCCTGTTCCGATCAGAAGACTTTTCCTCAGTGATTCCTCTACCTGTCTTCCGTGCTTTGAAGCTAAGACTTAACATTAACAGGGAATTGACTTTCCTTTTTAACTCTTCTCTTTACAACAAACATCACATTCCCTCACAAATCTATTTTTTAAAGGGCTGCAGTTCGTTTTAAAGCGTATTTCAACATTCAAAATTATATAAATTGCAGGCGATTTCTTCATAATTTCAACACACACTAATAAAAGAGAGAGTTTAGATAAGAAGCAACAGCCAACAGAAGCAACCATGATAACTGACCACAGTTTGTCTAACAGGATGCAGAAGTCTTAGCACAATCTCTACTTCACCCCCACGTAGACCTGACCAATAATAACATCTCCTAAAGACATCCTATGTGCACACTCTATGCTTCTCTTTACACATATTATTTCTAACAATTTTTAAACCACACAATTCTGCCCATTACATCTTATTCCCATTCTATAAATGAAGAAACCAAAGCTCAGAGAGGCTGGAGCTGGGATTGGAACATAGGTCTATCTCATTCCAGAATCTAGGCATGCTTTTTTTTTTTTTAATCAAATATTAACAATGAGTGCATAGAAATATACTACATCAAAAAAATAAAATAAACACCATTTCACTCACTATTAATTCACCTACACCTTAGAAGTCCCTGTGTGCCTCACCACATGATATGTCCCACACAGACCAGCTAGCCACTCTTCCAAATGTTATTACCAATTCACTTGCTTTTCTTCGTAATTTCACTTCATATGTCTGTATCCCTAAACATTACATATTTTAGATTTGCTTGTCTCATATTTTATCAGTATGGAATCATGAATAAATTTCTCTGTCTTGGATTTATCAGAGACCTATTACCATATATGAAGTTCTAGAGTTTCAGAATCAGCATAAGTAGAAGCTTAGACTCATAGTTTTAAGGTAGGATCATGATGGGGTTCAGGACACACTACCCCAAAATATGGCACCTTAGCATTTGAGAAAACAGCAGAAGCAGCAAGGTCCCTCTTACCTTCCCACTAGCCCTTCTCCCCTGAAGCAGGTCATGAGACCCAGCTGAACTTCCCCTGACGTAGGTTGTAAGACTCTCCCTCCAGGGGGCCCACCCTTTACCAGGAGGAAAGTAACGTCCCAATCTCTTAAGACGCCAAGAGAAATCTGAAGAAACAGGCCTTGCTAAGTTCCCTCCCATTTATTGCCATTAGATCATATCCCTTAGGCCCACTCACAATGTCCATAGAAATATGCAGTTTTCCCTGTTTCTTTAGATCTTCATTTCTGAAAACTCCTGTGTCGTATAAAATTTATTTCGAGTAAATTTGTTATGCTCATCTCTTGTTAATCTATGTTTTGTTCTAAGTGTCTCAGCCATGAACCTAGCAATGAATGAGGAAAGAAATCTCTTCCCTACAACTGCCAGATTTAACAAATAAAAGTATGTATGTCCCATGCATATTTTAGTATGTATGTCGCATGTGATATTTGGGACATGCTTACACTAAAAAAAGGTCATGGGGTGGGGGTTAAATCTGAAATTCACGTTTAACTGGCCATGCTGTATTTTATCTGGCAACTCTATTTTAAGGAGTCTTATTACATCAGTCTTGTCACCTAGCACTAACTGCCAGCAACAATGGAGGATAATCAGGATTTTTCTAGTGGTCCTCCACAACATGGTGGTGCAAATTAAAAGGATTCTAGAGTTAGGAGACCGGGATCCTAATTTCCCGTCTGTCACTTCTTGGTTATGTGACCTTGGACAAGTCCCTTGAACTTCATGAGCTTTGGTTTTATCATCTTCAAAATGGGGATCAGGAAAGAAAGACCACAGTGGTGCGTTGGACTTGCAGAGGGAGAGAATGTACCTAGGCATGCAAAGTGGAGTGGGAAGAAGGGGGTGGAGAGGGAGGGTGGGGATAATTGATGGGGGACACAGGGTACAATTGCAATTTGTGGTAATGGGTATGCTGCCAGTATGGATCTGGCCATCACACCTTGGGCACGTATGGTTACAATCAGCTTTGTACCCCATGAATATTCATAAATAATAATAATAAATTTCACTGATTTATACTCAAAAAACTGGGTATCATAAGAGACAACAAAAAGGCTAAATCCTCATCTATTATGAAAGAAACTCAATTGATAGCACGTAGACTTGATAAACTAAGAAATGATACCATAAACACATCACTTGGAGATATGTAGGTGACCCCAGATCTTGTAATTTCCAAGAAATCCTGAAAATACAATTAAGAGGTCTCAATGGCTGCCTCTGAGTTGCAGAACTTGATAAACTAAGAAATGATACCATAAACACATCACTTGGAGATATGTAGGTGACCCCAGATCTTGTCATTTCCAAGAAATCCTGAAAATACAATTAAGAGGTCTCAATGGCTGCCTCTGAGTTGCAGAACGGGAGAGGTGAGTGGGAAGGGGTGGAGTCAGGAACGTGCCTTCTCAAGATAAGCTCGTTAGTGGTATTTCATGTTTTTAACATGAATTTTACTTTGGAAAATTTAAAATTGTTAAAATAAAAATCGAATTAAAAAAGCTGAGATTGAGTTTTAAAATAATAATAGGGATCATCATAACACTTCCCTCACAGGATTGAGAATAACATGAGAACATGTGCGTAGGAATTCCAAGAAAATTCCAAAGTTGATATCACACTTGTCTTTTTAGAGGAAGGGAAAGAATAAGATCATTCTGCTGTCCCTGAAGAAAGTGACTGACAGCAGGAGAATTCCCCCAGCATTTTTGATAGCTCACTCAACCTTGACAGGGCCAGCACCTGTCTATTCTTTCTAGTTCCAGGCTCAGAAGAGTACAGTGCCCCGAAGGACTTTGTAAGTATTCTTTATGCCCATGATGAATGCAAGTCACAGAATTTAATTACAAAGAGGAAACCTCCTGCTGGCCTTCCGAGGCAGGGCCGGGTATTGAGGAAGACAGGGTGCCCCTCCCTAAATGTGTCTCACAAAGAAGGTAGACTCTCCCTATGGGCTCAAGTGAGGAACTAACCGCCCGGAGTTGCGGAGCTGGGGACAGGACTGACTTGTCGTTTAGCAGTTGATGAGAGCTGCAGCGCCTCCTGGAGGCACATGGGGGAGATGCCTTGAGTTGACTGGTACTGCATCCTCAGTACCAGACCTCAGGCTGAGGTCTGCCCTCTAGTGGCTGTAGATGCTAGTTGCACAGTGAAAATGCTTGTTTTCCTCAAGCGCGTCATTGAGAACTTTGCGTTCCAAGTAACTGAATAAGTAACTAGGGAGACAGAGAAATGAGAAAACCGTTCAGATGGCACTTGTCCTTGAGATGTGGGTGGGAGACTGGGTTTCCACTTCTTTGGATTTCTCTCCTCTAAGCTGGAGTTCCTTGGAAATTAGAAAAATACGGCTAATACACAAATTAAAAATTCATTCAAGTTAAAGAATTGCCTTTCATTCTGAGACTTTTGTTCTTCTGAATGTTGGGGGTGTGTATGAAATGATGATGATAGTAAATGGCAACATTGTTTTAATGCCCCATCTTATCTCTCAAATATTTTGGAAATGTTCACCCGTGTGTTACACCCTTACCCTAGGAACCACTGTTCCCACCTACCAAGACAGTCTCTCAAATTCATAATCCCAGAATCACTTTCAGTTGAAATGGATTTCCAAGATCATCAGGGCAGATAAGGTGTCCTCCTCTCTGTGTTACAGATTTGAAGCATAGGCAAGACAAGTGATCTGTACACTGTAATTCAGTACCTTGCACATACCAGGAACTCGGTAGGAAATGCTGAAAGAGATAAATTCTATCATGAGTGATAGATTGTGCCTCAAACCTGGGTTTGCTGTTTTTTCACCACACCAGGATTGTGCCACTGTAATTCAGTACCTTGCACATACCAGGAACTCGGTAGGAAATGCTGAAAGAGATAAATTCTAACATGAGTGATAGATTGTGCCTCAAACCTGGGTTTGCTGTTTTTTCACCACACCAGGATTGTGAGATTTCTGGTAAGACACAAGCAAGCTGCTTGACTGAAAAACTGCTAGGTTTTCATAACAGAAAGGGGTTAGACTGGGGACTGGAACAGCAGGAATCCAGCAGGGAGAAGCGGTGTTTGTCATGTTGAAGGTGAGGACAGGAAAGTCTCTTTACAGAGTATCAGGCTGGACTGAAGGAAGTTTGGGGCAGCTGTTAACCCTCTCGATGGTTTTCTCTACTGGATGGCATATTAATGAGACCAGGAGGTGAGAGGAATTACTGGGTAGTAGGTGGGGAGGAAGGCTTTGTGTGCTGCAGAAAAATAGGAAAATAAAGGCCTGTGAGAAAATGGAAATGTTCTACACCATGCAGGGAGCAAGGGAAGGGGGACTTAAAGCTAACTCTGAGGTCCAATGCATGCGGCTTCCAGAAACCAGGTGCTCTGAGTATCAGGGAGCGTCTGGTACTCTGTGTTGTTAACAACTTTAAAATTCCCAGCCACGTGTCAAAGTGCCCTCCAAACAGTTGTGTAAATTTAGACTTCTATAAATTCTGTTTTACAGCTCCAGAAGAACTGTTCTCAGTAGTATATTTAATGATGTTGGCACGGACATAGAGAAATTGAAACCCTCGTGCATCGCTGGGGGGAACATGAATGATGCACGTGCTGTGGAAATCAGTTTGGCTGTTTCTCAAAAAGTTAAGCATAGAATAATATAGCTGTTGTTGTCTGCATTTGCACATCAAAAAGAACTATGTCAGTGTCAGAGACCTGAAAAAAGTTCCAGAGAAAAGAGTGGAGCACTCTTTTAAGAACATTCTCAATTAAAAAAACAGACATTCATGACTCAGTGTCAGAAAATGATTCTGAAGAGTTGGATTCTGAATGTGAAGAAGTTTTAGGAATGCTTAACCAATTTATTTCATTTATATCTTCCTGTTTCTATATATACAAATACAACATAAAATAATATCTTTTGATAAATAAGTCTTAAAAAGCTATTTCCCTAAGTGTAAAATAAAAATTAAGTGATAAAAAAACATTTTGTCATAATTTAATTGGCAGCATATTTGTCTCATTAGACATAAAATAATGGTGTGTCATATATTCAATGTCTTAGATTTAATCAAATATGGCAATTATTTTATATAAAAAATATAACATTTTTATTTTAGAAAATTATCCATAGCTCCAAATATTAAAACTAGTGCACTTATTTAAAAGTAAGCATATTTCAATTTAGTTCCTTCAATAAATGTTTACTGAAAACCCACAAAAATGGAGAGCTATATTACATACAATGTGGAATACCAAAATATATGACAGCCCCTTCCCTAAAAGAATTTTCAATCTAATAGGTAAGTCATATTACCGGTCTGATGTGTTGCATTCATTCAGAAAATATTTATTGAGCAATTTCTGTTCAATGTGGAATACCAAAATATATGACAGCCCCTTCCCTAAAAGAATTTTCAATCTAATAGATAAGTCATATTACCGGTCTGATGTGTTGCATTCATTCAGAAAATATTTATTGAGCAATTTCTATGTATCAGGTCCTGCTCTAGGGGCTGGGAATATACAGTAAACAAAAAAACATTCTCTACCCTCATGGAAGGAAGATGTTCCATGAAAAGGATAAATAAGTAAATGTATATAATGCTAGATTATGACAAGGGCTAAGAAAGAAAGAAAAAGACTGGAGGAGGACTATTAAACACTGGGAGGAGGTTGAAGTTTTAGATAAATATCTAGAAAGCCCTCACTGAGAAAACCTGAAGGAAGTAGAGAGTTAAACATAGAATATCTGGGGGAAGAACATTCCAGGCAGAGGAAACAGCAAAGGCCTCGAGTTCTTTATTAATAAATCAAGTGCACACAAAGCCTTATCTCAAGTCCTGCTTCTGGGGCACCCAATGTAAGACAAACACATAAATGGTATTTGAAGCCATGCCTCTAGATGAGCTATGAGATATCAAGGGACTTGATATTCATAGTTATTCTCTATATTTAGCACTTTACAAGATTTTTGTTTTGTAACTGCATTACTTTTGGGGGGCAGGAGCAGGGACTGAGGCAAATCTGAATGTTTTCAACTATAAAGTCTGCCCTCAGATTAAGCAATCTGAATTTATATAGCAGATATTCAAAATTCTGCTGGGATAAGATTTCCTAACCAGGTCAACATCCCCTCAGTAGATAAATATTGGCTTCTGGATGCAAGTATTAAAATGAATATGAGTGTGTGAGTCCATGTGTATGTGAGTCTGTGTGTGTGTGAATCTGTGTGAGTCTATGTATGTATGCGTGTGTGTGTGAGTGTGTGTGTGTGCGTGTGTGAGTCTGTGTGTGTGTGTGTGTGTGTGTGTGTGTGTGTGTAAGGCAGGCATAAAGGAGTCCTATACATGTTGCTGGCCATCAGGCAAGATGAGAAAAAGCCCCAGTGGAACTACAGAATACATTCTGGATTCTGGATTCTGAAATGTTTTGCCCAATATTTAACAGTATTATAGTCAAGCTCCAGAAAGGAAAAATGACCATAAATGTACATCATTATTCACTCACAGATAGTTATTTCAGGTTCCTTATTATATGTCTGGCACTGCCTTGGGCACAAGGGGTATAGTGTGAACTGGTCACAGACGTGGTTCTGCCCTTGCTTCACTTAAGTGGGAGTAGGGGGAGGAGAGACAGGCATTAAAACAATTACATAATGTTGGGAAAACACAGGAAAATGGTCGGGGCCCCTGAGATGTTCACAATCTTGCCAAGCATTTGCTGTGAATAGGTGTGTGGGCGGAGTTAGTGCGCCTGCGCAGAGCCCAGAGCTGGCTGGAGTTTAGTGCCCCGGGCAAGCGCACCCACCGAGCACAGCCATGCTCTCCAACCTGTGGCTTCCAAGGACCTTTTTGCTGGTTACCTAGCTCATAGATCTGCGTGTGAGAGGTCTGGGGACCCAGCCTGGCGTGTGAAGGGTTTGTGACCCACTCTGTGAATGGGCTTGAGGGGTCTGTGAGCTCCAGACCCAGCCCTAGCTGGACAACTGGCATAGTAGAGTGGTGCCACAATTGGCCATGTCGACAGGATTCCAACATTAGCCTAGCCCGAGCTCCACACCTAATTATTTACTTATAATGATTTGAGTTAGAAAGAAGGATACAGGGCATTATTAGAGTAAGTAACTGGGGACTAATTGTTTGGATCAACAAGAGAGTCCTGTCTGAGGAAGTGGCCTCCAAGCTGAGCCTGAAAGATAAACAGAGTTTAGCGACATAGAGGCCGTGTGCTGGGGCTTGGGCCAGGAGAAGCATCTTCTTCAAACTCAAGGCTGCATGATGTTAAAGCCTTGCTCTAGCCACAAGAACCATTCTCATAAGATCTGCATGTGGACTTTGTCCCTGCCTGAAATGTCCCTACCTGGAGACTCTGCTCATGTCTCCAGATTCAGTTAATGCCACTTCTTCCTGGAAGCTTTTGCTGACTCCAGGAAAAGTTAGACATTCCCTCCACTGTGTGCCTTGTGTGTTCTTGGCACATCATAGGCACTTGTTAAATATTTATTGAACGTTGAGCAAATAAATCTAACAGCACGTTAGTCGGCAACTTTTTTTTAACATCTTCAACCCATCTCCAGACACTGAGCTCCCTGGGAGAAGAGGCCGTGTCTTGCTCATCCTCCTTGATTTGTGGCACTTTTGAACAAAATGTTTGTTGATTGAATGCTTGAGGTTAGGAATAGAAGTGGTGATAAAGGAGACCTAGGTGTAAGGTTTCAACGTAAGTTGAGGTCAGATCATGGATGGTCTTAAGTATCATTTGAAGGAGTTTGGATTTCATTGTGTGGGGCATAGGGAGCCACCAAACGTGTCTGAGCAAGACTGACGTGGTAAGTGATGTGCTTGCTGAAGGTAGCTCTGTCAGCAGAATGCACAATCGATGCAAGTGGGGAGAGGCTGGAGGCAAGGAGGCCAGTGAGGAAGTGACCTCAGTTAATGAGAGTAGAAAGGGACAGAAGGGAGAAAGAAGCTCTGACGGAAGAAATGGAAGTCTCCAAACCTGAGTACTGATTTCAAAGTGAGTGCATCACTCAGGGGCATTTGTCCCAGAGGCTGCAGTTCACATAAACTCTCTATAATGTTTCCTAAGAATTCTCCAGAGGCACATGAGTTTTCTAGGTAGGTAATTAAGAAATCATTATGTTCTCGAGAATAGCTGAATGCCCTAGATAATTTCTCCAATTTTGATTTAGCGAAAGGGTGACATAACTATGCCATAATTCTCATTTTGGTTGATGCCCACTAGTTGCAAGCTAAATAACCACTTAATTACATTGCAGCAACATCAGTCACCTAAGTTGCTTCTAGAAGCCTCTATATCAGCTCCTAGATTCTGGCTTCCCTCTGATAATGAAAGTTTATGTTTCATTTTGATTGCTCCATCTCCCAGTAGCTTTAATTATCAATACTGTAGACAATGCTATGGGTTAGTTTGTTCATTAAAAGTAAATAAAACTGAAAGAAATGGAAGCATACAAAAAATTTGAACTGTATTACAAATTTTATACCAGAAGTCAGGAAGGAGAGCATTTAAGATTCTCAAGGCATGTCAATGTTAATTTGTCTGCACTGCATATGTCTTAAAAGATGCTTCAAATCTAATCCTGAATCCAAACTAATCATCTATAATGTGGGTGGGTTAGCGTTAGCATAATTTATCTTTTGATGTTTTAAATTTTATGAACATTTATGAGTAACTGTTCTCTGCACTCCTAAACATTTATGAAGTCCTATTATATACCAAGCACTGTGTTTTATATCTTTATGTATCTGAGACTTTTAAAGATAAAATTTTAGAGGTGTCATATTAGTATCTCTATTTCACTGTTGAAGAAAAAGGCTCAGAGTGGCTTAGTGACTTGCCTGAGGCCACACAGCTCATTGCTGATGGAACCTGTTGGGAATTCAAGTTGATTTGGCTCCAAGCCCCCTCCACCATGCTGCATCCCTCTAAGATAGAACATAGGCTGCTCCAACATAACTCCACAACTCAATGAAAAGGTTGAAAACCTTTCCTAAAAGAGGCAAGTAGAACTAAAGCTGTCTTTCATGCTGTCCTGAGGTCTAGGCAGAGAACAAGCCTCAGTAGGAGTAACAGTTTCAATGAGCAGAAGAAACTGATTTCCCACAGCAACAATATAACCACCATAAAGTATACCCTTGCTTTAAAAGAATTTCCTCTTTCTAATGTAACTGTCTCCTCAGAAGGTTGTGGCCTGGGTCAAATGTCACCGGACAATACAATTATAACAGTATTGCAGGCCTCAGTGGACTGTTTCATAAGAAATCTTACCCTTTGATAGACACTGTTTTCTGTATGTAATAATAAATCACTGTTGTGTGGAACAATTCATCAAAGCACTTAAAGGTAATTTATTGCTCGTTAATATTTACAACAGCCCTACAGGTAGTTTGGAACTGAATATTGCTGTTTATATTTTCTTTCTTGTGGTGACTAATGTCTAGAAAAGTCAAGGAGTCCTAACTGAATGCTGGTCACTGGTTCTAGGTCCAGTGGGCTTTTGTGTACTTGAAGATGCCCATTTATTAGTAAATCTAAGAAATAAATAAGCATAGATACATTCTTTAAGTCCACAGGATGGAATTAATACCCTCACCTTCTTTATAGAGGAAGGAAACTGTGAATTCTCGCCCTCCTAGTATGCGCTGGTGCCAGACACAGTGTCACTGATTGTGTGGTTGGAACCCTCACAACAATCACATCATAAATATTATAAACTCCATTTTACAGGCAAGGAAATGGAACCTTGGAGACAAGTAGGAAATGCCCAAAGTCATGTGTCTAGCAAATGACAGACCTGGGATTCAAACCAAGGTCAAGCAATGCCCCGTGTGTCCTACCCCATTTGTGCTACATTTCTTCTTCTTCTTATTATTTTTGCTTAATACTGACAGCTGTCAAAAACAGAGATGGGGCATGAGAGAACACAAATAGTTAAGATTCACAGACAACTGTCAATTCTTATTTTAGCATTTCTCCCAGATCTTTAATTAGGACATCAGAACTGTTATGTAGTCAAATTGGCTTGTTTGAAATTTTCTGCTACTCTCTGCCTAAACTCTGCTGGATTTGAAAACTGACAAAAGGTGACCGTGAGAACACCCCAGGCATACGTTTCTGTATAATCAGGACATGTTTTTGAATGTATGCTCACTGTTTGAACAGTAAATTTCAGGTTTTATAATTTTATACTTTAAATAGGAAATGCATATTATCAGTAAGAAGCAAAGTAATTATTATTATTATTGTTATCATTATTATGGTTATGGAAGTTTAGGATGAATATCATTGTCATTATGACAGACTAACATGTCTCATTTCTTTCCCCAAAGCATACCTGCACTATGACACAAATGTGCCAGGAGAATGCTAAACAGTTTTGTTCCTTTTCAAACGGAGATAGATATGAAAGCTGATGCAGAAGAGTAGTGAGCAACTGCTAGCATTTAAAAGAGAAAGAATCAGAATCCGATCTTTTGTCATGTATTTTTTTTAATCTGGGTTTACAATAAGTAGAAGTGGCAGCTTTTACTGTTAAAAGATACCGTTCCAAGATAGCCTTAGGATGTTATTTTCTTTGTAGACTCTACCAAATTAGTTGCTTTAAAACTCAATAGATCAGGACAGAATTGAATAGGATAAAGGGCACATAAGAGACTTTTAAGAATTTACATTATCTGACATTCATATGTGCCGTTTTTAAAAGCCTGCTTTTAGAAACTATTGGGAAACCCAGGGCATGACACATTAACAAAACACAGTGGAAGTATAGATTGTCTCTGATTTTTAAAATACCCAGCTTTATCCATATGAAATTCATATAAACAAACATTCACTGCCAACTCAGAGCCCACTCCCACTCCCCAGTGATACTGCTATGATGTGAAATAAAGTGGGTTCAGTAGCAGAAGAAAGGACAGTACTATGAAGAGAAATAGCAGCATCAAGGAACTGACTCTTGTATGGTGAGGTGAGAAGTCATGGACTTTGGAGTCAACAGGCATGGATTAAAATTATTGTCTTTATTGCTTACTAGCAAATGACCTTAAAACAAGCTACTTAACCTCTCTTAGCCTTCGTTTCTGAATCTGTAAAACAAGGGCAATAGTACATGCCTCATGAGATTATTGAAAGGGTTAAAAGAAATTATACATGTGTAACCCTAACTGAAGCCACAGCTCATGTGGTCCAGTCCAAGAGGAGGGCTAGAGTTAAAGAAACACAGATTCTGCAGATAAGATATCATGGAAAAGCAATTCCAATCTTATTTGAGTTTCCCACCGTTGAAGAGAATCCAATTCATAGCCATTTGCGATATTCCTTATAGCTGCTGATTTCTTCTTCCTGATTCACTTGGATCTCCTGTCTCTGGAGTTCCTCATTTACCAAACCACCAAAGAACATTCTCCACCCTTCCCGGTTTATTGCATCACTCCCACCCAACTCCCCACCTATCCACTCCATCTCTTTCCCAGTCCTCATTATGAAGATTATGTCACATCTTTTAAAAGTCTTTTTCTCATTGACCTAGTCTCTCAGATTCTATTTTCTACTCTGCATCATGAGTATACAGAAATCATTTTGAGAGAGAAAGACCAGTGGTTTGTTTGGGGCAATGAAGGTTGACAGAGAAGGGAGTTTTAATCAAAATGGAAATTACAGGCTTTTCCTTATTGGAAAGGGAGAGTGATGTGGTAGAAAATCTGCCATCATTTTATGTTGATAATTTTCACCCCATGATATATGTAAAGAAAATAGCTCAGAGTCTGGCACAAAGTAAAATCTCAACATTTGTTAGTCCCTCTTCCATTTAGCATCTGCTCCAGATATCTATTTCTACATAACAAACTATGCCAAAACTAAGTGGCTTAAAACAACAATTGCTATCTCATGGTTCTATGGTTAACTGAGCCCAGCTGGCCAGTTCTCACTTGGGGTCTTTCACGTGGCTGCAGTCAGATGGCAACTGGGGCTGGAGCCATCTGAAAGCTCAACTGCACAGGCTGGTGCCTCAGCTGGGATGGATGGAAGAGCTAGAAGCTTGCCAGATAACTCTCTCTCTCCATATCGTCCTCCTCTGTTGCTGGTTTGGGCTTCCTCCCATGGCAGTCTCAGGACAATCAGATGTCTTTCATTATATCTGGCTTCCTCAGAGTGAGGATTTCAAGAGACCCAGACAGAAGCTGCAAGGCTCCTCATGAAATAGTCTCGGAAGTTACACAGGCATCACTTTTGCATGTTAAAAACAAGTCAGGGTCCACCCAGATTCCATGGGAGGATACTACATAAGGGCATGAAAACTGAAATGCATAGTAGATTGGGGGCATCTTTGGAGACCACCCAACACATAGCCCACTCAACTCACCCCAAAACATTTTTCCCCATTTTGGAAATTTATAAATATAAATAAATAGCTACTTTATAGTTAATTTTGCTGAAGGATAGAGAGCCTGGGTCAGACTGGCAGTCTCCTACTCTAAGCCAACAAAATTCAGTGTGAAAAGATCCAGTCCCTTCCTTCTTAAAGAGGGAGGGTAGCACTAAAATCAGATGGCCTGAGTTTGACTCTTGACTCCACCCTATACCATCTCTTTGAGTTTAAGTTGGTTTTGTAATATCTCTGGTTCCTCAGCTACAAGACAGGATAAGACTGTTGCAAAGATTAAATGAGATTATTTATATAAAAACACATATAATGCCTACTGCACAGTATGTACTCAATTAGTGTTATCACTATTGAATGTGGATGCTTGGTCTACTCGTCAAGAGAATTTTGCATCCCAGTATTTCCAGTCTGTACCAAGCAACAAGACACTGGTCAGGAAATACATTAACCTGACACAGGGATTCTAGGCAGCTGACACTAGTTTCAAAGTACACAGGTAATTCACAGCAATGTGAATATAATGAATGAATAACAGGTTACTGGCAAGCATGTTTATAGAAAGAGGTTAATGAAATTTGCACTTATTTGGATTTGTGGCATCTCTAAATAATTTTGTCTTCTGCTTCAATGGGAAATGATATAAAACCGCACCTTACTCAGCCTGAAGTTTTTCAATTTATTTTATGGTATTGGTAAGAATTCAACTGATGACAGATTCATTTGTGTGAACAAGAATAACCAAAGCTTTGCAGACAAATACAATAAAATCTGCTGAGCGAATTCTGGGAAACATGGCTGGCTAGAAATGAGTGGAATGTGGAGAGTCTGGTTTCTAAGATGAGTGGGAGGAGGCAGGAGGTTCAAACCTCACCATTCACAGGGAGAAGGCAAACCAGGCTATGCTGATGGTCCAATAAACCTTTAGAAATCAAACAACAGAAATACCGAAATGTTCCAAGGGCTTCCTGGGTCTGGCCTTGGGATTGGGGGATTGGGGTAAGGTTTGGGGGAGGATTGAGGTCCCTCAGTGGAATAAGTATGTCATCCTTTTGAGATCTTGTTTCTGAGTTCATGGTACAGACAGTGCAACAGAGGAAATAGAGAGCTGTGTCAGATGGGGTTCTTTGTGTCAAGCAACAGAAACCAACTCTGGCTAACTTGAACAAAAAGGCTTCTTGTAGAAGGTGTAAGGTATAGATGACAGAAGAGAAGGATGGTGCCTTGGGTTGAATGTTCCCCGCAAACTTAAACCCCTTGTAACTGTTGAGGGTGGGAAATCCTATTATGGTAATTGAAAGGCAGGGCCTTGAAGAGGTGATTGGATTGTAGGACCTGCCATAGTGAATGGATTAAAAATGGCGGTCAGGGGTGTGGTTCTGAGGGCTTTAAAAGGGGAGTGAAGGAGGAGGTTAGTTTAGTCTCTCTCTCTATGCTACACCATTTTTGCAATGTGATACCCTGCCATCACTGAAGTCACCACCAAAGAAAGCCTTCACCAGTTGTGTTCCCTGGACTTTGGACCTCCTAGCCTCTGAAACTTGTAAGCAATAACTTTCATTTTTTTATAAATCACCCATTTCTGTGTATTTTGTTATAAGCAACAGAAACAGACTAATACAGAGGGATTCAAAAAGGTCAAGCCCAGGCATCTCTAGAAAGTCTCCATAGCAAGAATTACTAAATGGTTTTGTCTGGATATCCCTGTTAGGAATGATGAACCACCTTTTATTTTCAGTCTTCACGTCACTAAGTTCAAGGAGGAAGTTCAGTTAGCCTAGCTGGGCTTGTTTGCCTGACTCTTGGCTGGAGAAGGGATGAACACATGACTCAAAATCCCACTCAATTATATCCAATGGGAGAAGGATAATTCCTCCAAATGAGTGCCTTGCCCCATGAAAGTTAAAAGGTAGTAGAGTGCCAAAAGCAGCAAGCATCTGTGACATGAGTCCATGTCAACATGAAAGAACAGTAACAGCAGGGGTGAGATGAAGGGTCCTGCCTCAGCAGGCAGAATAAGCAGGCATGCAGGCTGCAGTGTGCTGCTGTGTTGCCAGATAAACCAGAAGTGGCTTGTTTTGCCCCAGGAAGCTAAGAAACAATTGAGAAAGAGGAGTGATTACAGTCTGAGAGAACCCTTGGGAGTAATATATTTATTATTATTTTATACCCCATTTGATCTTCCCAACTCCTACAGCCAGGTGAAATCCCAAACACAGAAGCATCCGTCATTTTTCAAAGATCTAAGCACTTAGGGAAAGGAAAGGGCTATTAGGAAATCGAAAGTGTGTTTGAGCTAACCCCCAATCTACTATGCATTTCAGTTTTCATTTGTTTTGTTTGCTTTCCTGCTCATCTCAGTGAGGGGTCAGGGTTTGAGTTCAGAAGTGGAGAAGGAAGTTGGTGATTTGGATGCCCTAGAGAAGTGCAAGAGCATAGGGCAAATGAAGGATCAGAGCCTCTGGAGTGGAGGAGAACAATTAAAACTGGCTCTTGGACCCAGTAACGGGGAAGAACACTTTTTTCTCCTCTTCTCCACGAAGGACATGATTCCCCATTGCCAGGCCCAGAACTCAGCGTCCTATTGTCATTCAGCCATGTTAGGGGTTAAACAGGCTTCTATAGAACAGGTCTTACAATAGCGTCACCACTTACTGTGGAGCTTTGTTACTTGGGGGGCAAATGAATCTTGGGTTTCTAAACACTGATAAACTCTCAGAGCCCGACTTCATAGATTCGGCACTGTCCATAATGCATCATTTATACTCTGTGATTTTGTTGCTTGGATTTATTCTGAGTGATCTGGCTTGGGAAGCTCCAGAATCAAGCCAAGATGCATTTCACATGCATGTAATTTGGTTAAGCCCTTAGTAATGCCCGATGGCTTTTATCATGCTGTTTCTGTGTCTTTATTTAGTCTGACTGATTTACTAAGTGACTGGCTCCAATCCTGTGCCTCTGCCGGGTTCAGATAAACAAGGGTTTAACCAGGGCTCATAAGCAAACCCAAGGATCCCTTACACTCTCCTGGGATACAATGAGAGACTTGGGTAGCTGCTCTGAGGTATTCCTATCACAGGGCTGTCTGCCTGCCGGACAAAGCCACCTCAGTCACTAGAGGCTAAGGGGGTAAGGAGGAGTCAGATTACCCAGGCCAGGAAACTGCCTGGGTCAGGGGGGAGGGTTAACCTCAGGGCTGTCTGCGGAGGATCATATCACATGCCCAGTTAAAGAAAACATTTCCCCTGGGCCGGCCCAGTGGCGGCCCAGTGGCGCACTGCTACAGTGCGCCGCTTGGGAGCATGGTGGCCCTCCCGCCGAGGGTTCGGATCCCACATACAGACCGGTTCCCGCTCACTGGCTGAGCGAGGTGCGGGCACAGCACCGAGGTTTGCGATCCCGTTGCCGGTCCCGGTCCGGTACGGGTGCGACACTGAGGGTTGCGATCCGTTGCCGGACACAAAAAAAGACAAAAAGGAAAAAAAAAAAGAAAACATTTCCCTTTTCTCCAGTCTGTCCTCTTTCCCTGCTGTAACAAGAGAACCTAAATCCAGAAGAGGGAAGAAGAGCAAAAGTGAAAGCACAGACCCATTCTCCTCTCCATGAGGGTCCCATGAGCCTAGGCCAGGCCTGAGCCTGGGGAGGGAAGGAGATCAGGAGGCAGCTTTTAGTGGCCTGGACTCTGCCTGCGAGAGTGTGAGCATATGTGCAAAATTATGAAAGCTGTGCCCTTGACAACTTCACAATAAAAAAAACAAACAAAAAAAGAAAGAAACTGCATGTCTCCTCCAGTCATTTTATCTTATTGCCGTCTCTATTAATTTAGCAAAACTACAAAAAGTAAGAATATAGCCTGATGGCATTTTGATCTTAAATCGTCCATATAGCTAATCACGAGGTTAAGGACAGTCAGAAAACCAGGATGGCTCTCAGAAACTAAGCCCCAAATTACTCCAACTTGGAAGACTGAAAATTTTAACTTGTCCAATTTATGACGTTAATCTTTTGTACGTCACCTTTCCTTAGGGACAAACATTGTAAATTTTGAAAATAAAGATGAAAAGCTCTTTTTGGCAGCTGGCATCAATGCACTCAATGTGCAGCCACAATATTCTCATCTATGAAATAAGAGGATTAATTCATCCCTACATGGCATTCTAGCTCTGAACTCCAGGGAACTTAATGCTACTAAGAACCACGGCAGTTTCCCAAATGCTAACCTCCAGGCTACGAGAGCAAATGCACCATGGGGTTGCCATCTGGTTTTACAGTGACTTAGCTGAGGTTGTATGTTGTTTAATGACTAATTGGCTACTAACAGTGGAGTTCTCCAGAGTCATTTATTCTAGTCAAATGAACACATAAGCTGAAGTTCACAACCAAGAGCTGTGCCTTTCACGTACCATCTGGAAATGAATAGCTTAATTTTACTGCTGGGCAGAATAGAAGATATAGAACTAAAATATCAATAGGTAAAAAGAAACTAGATTAAAAAAAAAAATCCATACTCCCATGACAACATCAAGTCTAAATCATAAGACCTACTGAATGCCTTGCAGGGAATTCTATTGCAACCCACTTCTTTCTGCTTCTTTAAATAATTTGTGTATATGAACGTGTGTGTGTGTGTGTGTGTATTTCAATTTTGTGAAAAATGAACAAAAGACTTTGTTGTGCTATTTTAATTGCTGGAACTTAAGGTTTCATTTCAACAGGATATATTTAGCATAAACCATTGTAGTTTTGCATTTCCACTAAAAGTTGATAAGGCACATTGTAGTGAATTTGTTGGCAGGAAGCCTATAATTAATATTTGTTTTGTTTGCAAAAGTAATTTTCCAAGGAATTTGCTAAGATCAGATTTCCAAAGGAAGATTGACCAACTTTCCAAAAAATTTTAAAAGGTAAGTAATGCTCCACTGAGGTTTTCCTATCTAGTGTTCATTACTGTGGATTAATTCTGATTAGGAAAAGCAATGATGGTCTGGGTGCAGCCCCTGCAGGTGGATGTGAAGGCAAAGCTGGGGTAGAGCAAGGGAAATTTACTGGCATTTACTGTCAGTGGATTTCTGATACCTGAAACCACAGCTGACACTAATCTTCACTTCCATTCCCATTTCAGACTCTAGCTATTTTTAGGGCAAAGAACTTGAAGCTTTACATCAGAGGTTAAATTTAGTGATCAATATGAAATAGGGAGTCAGTGGAAACTTTTTTCCCACTCAAAACACATCATCAGGTTGGGGAAAATGCACTTACCTAAGAGGCAAAAAAAAAAATGTAAAGAAATAACAGTGAAGAGAGAAAAGGGAACCAGTTCCAAGGCTGGATCTGATCCTTGGCTGAATTCCATTTGGCCTGTGGGGACAAGCTCCCAGATCTGATTTGATTTAAAGCTGCAATAGTGAAAGTGTGATAAGGTATTACAAATATTTACTGGTGATATTCTACATTGAAAAATGAAGACAGGATGTTTTATGGTTCCCTAAGAGTAGACAAAGCATTTTAAAAAGAGAAAGGGTGACCTGTGTTTCCCAGACTGTAACCTATAGGAGTAAGCAAGGGAATATGGGGACAGTAGCACATTTCTGATTCACCTCTTCCCCCAAGGCGAAACTCCAAGATGTTTTATATTCTGCTTTACCAGCTTGGAGAGTAAAATTATTATTCACATTAGTCTCCAACTCACCTATCACCTGAATGTCTTTTCTTCCCCACTTAGGGGTCCTTCTACCATAATAAATTTGAGAACTCAGAAAATGTCCCACTTGCTTTCTCTTGGCTGATTTTAAAACTCAGATTCATCCCCTTAGGGCTAGAGGATAATAACCACTCCTAGAGCTATAGTAATTGTTGGTTGTTCTCTGATAGAATTGGTTGTTCCATGCTAAGATTCCCTATGCTGCCAATGAGATCATCTTTGGTGACTCAAGTCTCTGCTTACACACACACCCACTTCTCACCCCCACCCCCAGAACCTTCACTGTGCTCAAAGTATCCCTTCCCTAACAGAACGTAGTCTGTGCTGTGGGTTCAGGTGACCTGCACAAACCTTTCTTCTCCCTCCCTTCTACCAAGATGGGTTTCCCCCTGAGTCTCCCTAGTGTCACCTCAGTGAGACCACCTTGACCTATCTGAGATGCTCTACGTTGGATGGCTTAAAAAAAGAAGGTCTCTATGTCTTTCCTCTCGCAGTCTCCAGAGACCTTATGCATATTTGCCCCCCTCCTTGCCACAGCCTTTAAGATCCACCTGCCAAAATGTTCTATTACACTCTCCCTCCAGAACAATGGATGTCTGTTTCATTTCTCTGCACAACTGTAAGAGGCCCCACAAATGATTCTGGGCAGAAGGAAGTGGCTGCACAATGACTTTCTGTCTCCACCATTTGGACCCCACTGTATACTTCTAGCAAAATGTTTACAGACCCTTGAGTCTAAGGGTGACAACTCCTGAAAATCCTTTCTCAGGGAATGTGAACCAGCTGAAAGTCAGATGGGGCATTGGGATGGTATTCTGAGGCTAGGCGCTCTGGAAAGGTCATTTCTACAGGGTAAACATTGGTCGCCCCTGTGTGGTGCCCTGCTCAAAAACCTGATGCCACTTAAGTGAGCCAAAATGCTGACTGCCCTCCTGCAGTCAGACAGGCAGTGCCTTAGACCTCTGAGTTTGAGGAAGTGAGGCTGGTAAGGACCTGGGGGTGACCAGCCACCTGTGACTAAAGGAGAAGCAGGGCCTTCATGTCTGGCCAACAGGGTGGGCAGATTCCCCATCTGGAGACTCCCTCTCTTTTTTCACCTTTAGACTGAGGGCTCAGCCCCCACCCACCCATGTCTGTGATTCACGTTCCTGCTGTGAAGCCTCTTGCTCCCATGGAGGGTGTCTCCTTCCCACTTTACCCTCAGTCTCTACACTGGGATCCCAGCCAGGGCAGTGTGGCCCTCTCTCAACTCCCTTCCAGACAGCAGAGTGCCTGGCCTGGGTGCCGGGCATGGTCATGGCCCACCTGTCCCTTGCTCTGGGGTGCTCTCTTTTCTATACCCTTTCCCCAGGGTCTTGCCAGTGCCCTGGACAACCTGCCTAAAGGCTTGAGGAGGGACCGAACAGGCTCAGCTTCCTCCTGGAGGAACTTTAGCTTTCACACAACCATGTGGCATTTGCCAGGAGCTGGCTCTGGGAGGCTGGGCGAGATGCCCAAATCTCACCAAACCAACACGTGCACCTTCCAGGAGTTTGTGCTGATGTTCCTAGATGTAACTTTCTAAGGTGGGCCCCAATGACAGGCCCCCTTTGGTGACTCTTTCTTCCAAAGTAAAGGCAAGGTGAGTCACCCTTCATCTGGATGGTCACCGCCACATTCATAATCACCTTGTGAATAATGCTTCACCTCTAGACTAGAAGCTCCTCAAGGATGGGTACATGCTTTATGGTACCTTAATTTCTCATCTGTAAAATGAGGGAAATAATACGCATAAAGGGCTTAGAATCCTGCCTGGCCCAAGTGAGCTCTCGGTAAATAATAGCCAGCCTCATCATATAATAATAATTTAAGATCATATTAATACCATCACTACCTCTCTAGAGTCTAGCAGACTACCTGGCAAAGGTAGGACCTCTGCAATCATTGGTGGAGTAGGTGACATTGTGGAAAAGCATAAGGAGACAGGCCGTGCCAGTCGGAGGGACATCTTGGGACACAATAGGCAGTCAGCAGGTGGGTGTGCTCCTGTATTCTCCCCACCCCATCCCCTTCTTACTCTGCTTAATGGCCCAGGGTTTCCCCTTACTGCAGCCTCCCAGGCAGGCGAGGGCATGACAGGAAGAATAGGGTTCCTGCTCTTGGATGCTGTTACTCTTTTGACATTTCCAACATTTAAAAAGTTGGGGTTTCATGAAAAGTCCTCCACTGACTAGCTGATTCCCCCTCAATGCGCTGCTTTCTCCCCAGGTCCCAGCAGGTGACCCAGGTCCCACCAGGTGACAAGTGCTGGCTGATCCGAATTGCTTGAGCACAGTCATTAGACTCACTGCAGGAACAGAACTCTGCTAACAGAGGGATGGACTATTCGATATAATGCATAGCTTTTCATTGGCATATAAAATGACTTATTAAGACAACAAATAAAATCTGTTTACTTTTATTTCTGTGCATAAACAGAGACAATACACTGGCTCCAGCATAGGACCCCAACATTTCTGCACACAAGAACCAGTTTACTTCCCTCTTGCCTGGTTGAGATTCTCAGCAGATCATAGGGCAATGCTTGAAAACTTACCATTTACTCTATATAAACCTCTGAACTGAAGCAACACAAGTGAAAACATTACCAGATAACACACTGAATACATTGTCTCTAATTTAGCTATTATAGGTTTATTTCCCTGTTGCAAGAAACAGCCCCTCATAGTTCCCTTCTAAAGCGGGGGGAGTCAAAAGCAATTCTTGCATAGGTTTCATAGGGTTTGACCCTGCAAGCCAGGTCACAACGGATCAGCATTTGGCCTACAGGCAGTCGTGCACAGTATGAGGTGGTCTGGTGTGAGAGCTTTGCTCATCTGAAGCATGCTGTGTTCAAAGGGGACTGATGAAGCCATGCAGAGCCTTATTCTGGTCACATAGGGAGGGGTGCCATCAGGTGGGGGGGAGCCCTAATAATTGATATCTGTTAATTAAAATAATTATTATAAAAAATAATTATTAATTGAAATAATTGATAATGATAATTGTAGTTAAGTTCGTGGTTCTCAGACCTGGCTGCACCTTTGAATCACAAAGCATTTTTAAAATACCAATGCTTGGGCTCAACCCTCTGACATCTGATTTAATTGGTCTGAAGTGACACCGCCTCATCCACAGGGTTTAAAAGCTTCCCAGGTGATTCTAATGTGCCTTTAGGTGGATGATCCAGGGCACTGGCAAAACCCTGGGAGTAAGGGATAGAAAAGACAGAAGGCCCCCCAGAGCAAGAGATGGGTGGGCCATGACCATGCCTGGCATCCAGGCCAGGCACTCTGCTGTCTGGAAGGGAGTTGAGAGAGGGCCGCAATGCCCTGGCTGGGATCCTGCTGTAGGGACCAAGGGTAAAGTGGGAAGGAGATGCCCTACATGGGAGCAAGAGGCTTCCCAGTGGGAACGTGAATCACAGACATGGGTGGGTGGGGGCTGAGCCCTGAGTCTGAAGGTGAAAAAGGAGAGGAGGGAGGCTCTGGCTGGGGAATCTGCCCTCCCTGATGGCCACACCTGAAGGCCCTGCTTTTCCTTTAGTGGCAGGCAGTGGCAAAATCCAAAAGACATGGAGAGGGCAGTTGTTAAGCAGAAGCCACAAGGCAGCAGAAGCCATCAGGCAGCAGATGTCACATGGCAGAACAGAGAATAGAAAGAGTATGAAGGAGAAGCAGAGTCAAACAGAAAGATAAGCGGGACTTGGAGGTGTCCCTACAAGTAGAAGCAATGGATACTTTTTCTGAGATGACAGCTACAGAGCTGCTACTAAGACACTAGAGTGTTTGTTTTCTGAATGGTGGAGAGGAAAAGAAACGCCTTTTCTTCCCCGTCTTAGGTTCATAGCTGAGGCGCCCATAACAAAAGACAGATTAACAGGAGGAAAGCATACAAGTTTAATATAAAGGTATTTCAAAAAGTTCATGGAAAGATACATAGTATCTCTTAATTCTATTTTCCACCAACTTTTTGAAGTACTCTTATAAGTTTTAGGTTACACGGGGACCTGTATAGGAAAATAAAGACCCAAACAGGTAAACTTGTATATTGTTATGCTTATGTTTGGTGAAGAGTGGACGGTCATGGAGAAATATGATTGGACAAAGGGTATAACCTGATGGTAATAAACTGGGGGAACTTAGCTTGTTCTGATTTTTCTCAGCGTCTGTCTTCAGCTCCTTTTCTCCGGTACAGGGAAGGGCACCTCTCACATGAGGATCTTACGACCTGCTTCTGGGGAGAAGGGGGAAGGGGAACAGGGGCAAGTCAGAGAGCTTCCTGCTTCTGTGGTTTTCTCAGATGCCAAGTGCCATATTTTGGAGTAGCGTGTCCTGAACCCCATCAGTGGCAACAAGCGTCTTCCAGTTTCAGGAGGCCTGGCTAAGTGTTTAGACACAGTCGGTTCTGAGGTTTCCTCCCTGTGCTGTGTAGGTATCCTTACAAAAGATTGCCTCCTAAAAGACAAAAAAAAAAAAGGGGGGGCCAGCCCGGTGGCGCACTGCTACAGTGCGCCGCTTGGGAAGCGCGGTGGCACTCCCACCGAGGGTTCGGATCCCACATACAGACCGGCCGCTCACTGGCTGAGCAGGGAGCAGGGGCAACACCGAGGGTTGCGATCCCGTTGGCCGGTCCCAGTCCGGTACGGGCGCGACACTGAGGGTTGCGATCCGTTGCCGGACACGGAAAAAGACAAAAAGGAAAAAAAAAAAAAAAAAAACAAGATTACCTCCTCTGGGGTAGCCCAAGCATGCCTCTATTCCTGGCCATCTGA
>NW_007735017.1:0-600 GCF_000696425.1 Galeopterus variegatus
AAGGCATATGTGTTCATCTGGATCTGCTAAATCATGATAGCCCTTTTTCTTATGTCCAATGTGGCCTCAGACTATTAGAATGACATTTGGTGGCTCTAAATGACTGGCTGCAAGGTCCTCATATAAGGACCCCTAGAGCTCTGTAGTTTGTGACCACCTGAATGCGATTTCACCACAGGTCCATGTTCTATCTCTTGTACAAAGACAGTTTGAGCGAAGTGATGAGATTCAGCCATCCTCAAAACAAAACCCATTCCCAGGAAGCTCAACCATGGTATTTTATGCATTTCAAAAAAATTATTTATATTTGTCTCCATAGAGCATAGCAGAACTACAAATATTCCAGGATATACCCACTTAAATTCCAAGAACTTCTAGATTTTATTGTGAGCTTTTGGAGCTTCTTCTGGCTTTGCAAATTTTCCTACTCTTATGTTGTCTATTCTTATATCCTTGCATTAACAAGTATAAAAATCCAGTAATCTCAGTAGCCTATATAATTGAAAATGGCACATTAATTTTAGTGTTCCATCTGGCATTATGTGTAGACATTTTCAGGGAATTTGTTAACTCATGCTGCCAGGATATTGTTGCATTTGC
>NW_007735017.1:889-1178 GCF_000696425.1 Galeopterus variegatus
ATTTGCTCAGTGTAATTCTGTTTGAGACTTCATTTCATTGTAACATACCACCTGGTAGGAAGGTAGCTGGAGAGAAGATCTGTAGCTCTCCTCTCCCTCCAACCATTGAAGGGCACTGTTAGATATCAATAAATAATAAATAATAAGCATTGTCAATTAGTAAGCAAGGGGTGGGGAGAGAAAAAGGAAGAGAAGAGAGGAAGGGAAGGAAGAAAGGAAAGAAGGAAGAGAGGGAAGGAGGGAAGATGGTTGAACCACTCAGCTTCCCTGTCACAATTGATGGGATTCA
>NW_007735017.1:2016-5766 GCF_000696425.1 Galeopterus variegatus
ATGATAATGAAGTTCTCTCTACTTTAATCCTCGCTCAGAAGAGATAGCCTCAAGTAACCTGATGTTAACTAACCAGTTTCTTTTTCTGTTCCATTTCCCTGTCCCCACCTTACAAAGAAAGTAACTTTGAAATGACCAATCCTCTTTTTGTTCTTTGCTGCTGATTTCTTCAGACTTTCTATCTATAAAGCCTTTGTTATTTGTAATAAACTTTGGAGCACTTCTGACTCTGTCAGATGGTGTTTCCAATCCTCACATTTGGTTCCCAATAAACTTTACAAAATTATTTCTACCTCAACAATCTTAATGTTGGGCAACAAAATAAATGCAGAAGCAGGAAAGTTTTTCTCATCCATCTTTCCTGAAGCAGGTCATAAAAACTTCATTCCAAGGGTTTCCTCCCTACACCCAGAAGAAAGGAATATCCTCATCCTCAAAGACAGGCTAAGAACTATGGAAGGTAGAGAGAAAATTTTTTCTCCCCTACACAGTCAAAATTCTTAGCCAACCTGAATGAAGTCTGTGGGCCTGCACTGAGTATTGGAGAGTTGGGTATCTACAGGAGATTGCATTTCCTTCCACAGTTTGTGAAGGAGCAGAGGAAAGCAGAATGGGAAGCCACAGGGAACAGGTGGGCTAGAGCACAGAAGAGAGTAGAAAATAGCTAAACCTTTTTCACAGCGTATAGCAGAGGGGAAAGAGGTAGGAAAGAGACTCAGCTTGGGCTCAAATAGTACCCTTTAGGATCTAACTTAGCAGTGTGCTTGTGTCCTGCTGTGCCTTAGACTCTTCTCACCTGCCTCAGTCCACCAACTCTTCCTCTTTTCCATTGAAACTTGGCTTATATTCTTAAACATTTTAGTTGAACAAATCTAATTTTACTCCTTATTTGACACCCTCATTTTCCTCAGCTAATAAATTTTTCTAACCACTGTGATATTCAGCAATATTCTGGGATTTTAGCAGTTTTTTTATAGACACAGAACGTGATATATGCAATTATTTATTTCTGCTTTTACATGTTTTCTGCCTGCCCGTAGTATAAATGTGTTCTGTAAACAGCAGGGACTTAATAAATAGCCTCGTTTGGCTCATTGGAGCATCTTTTTTGGTTCTGCATATTTTTTGGCCGTCACCCTCAGAATAAGAACAACTAAAAACAAATTCCATTCTGAGAACACCCACCAAGTGATAGGCCCCAGGAGCCGCCATGGTCAGGGCCATGTTTAGACCTAAATCAAAGAAAAGCCTGTGATCTGGTAGGAAGAGACAAGTTTGCTTTCCTTTTAGAGTCAAAAGTGAGAACTCACTATTCTTTCACTGGCTGCATTACAAGAAAACAGGGTAAAACACAGTTTATACGGTTTTTAGATTTGCTGGAATGCATGGAATATAAGTCTCTAGCAGGCTGTTTTGGAGAACAGAACTATGAGATGATTTCTATATCCTCCACACTCCTGGTGTATTTTCATCTCTCTGACTTTTCCTTAAATATTTACAATTGTCTGTTGGGGTAGACCCAGCTAGTAAAAAGAATTTAAGATCCTGAAATTTACGATTTCCCAGTTTCTTTTCTGGGTTGAGTTTACTGACATGGACCTCGAAGAAAAATTTCAAAAGAAAGTAACCAGGTAGAATCTTTTTTTCACAGATTTCTACAATGATAGCTGAGGTTCTGTTATTTTGTTTTTGTTTCGTTTGCTTTTTTGCAATTTTCTTCTAAGCATTGTTTTAAGCTATTTCTTAAAAATTTTGATATGATGTATTTTCTTTACCATCCAGTTAAAAAATATTTTCTGATTCCCCTTGTAATTTTTCTTTGACTTATGGGTTATTTAGAAGTATATTTCTAAATATTTTGCATTTTTTCTAGATGCCTTATTGTTACTGACTTCTTGTATGATTTCATTGTAGCCAAGGAACATACTCTGTATGATTTCAGTCCTTTTAAATTTCTTGAGACTTACCTTGTGGCACACTATATGGTCTATCTTGGTTAATATACCATGTGTGCTTGAAAAGAATGTGTATTCTGCCATCGTTGATTATAGGACTCTATAAATATCAATAGATAAAAATAGTTAATAATGTGTTTTAAAATTCTATGTATTTACTGACTTTCTCTGAGGTTGTTTTACTGATTACTAAAGAGATACTTTAATCAGTTAATATTCTTCGTCTTGAAGTTTATATGATGTTAATATAGTCACGCTCTTTCTTATGCTTACTGTTTACTCGGTATATCTTTCTTTACCTGCCCAATTTACTTTCAACCTACCTAAGTTTTATATTTCAAGTGCATCTCTTGTAAACTGCATACAGTTGAGTCTTACCCTTTTATCCATTATGAAAATCTCTGCCTTTTAATTATAGTTGGTTATTCCACTAAAATATAATGCAATTATTATATGGTTAGGTTTAGCTCTAGCATTTGTTCCTTGCGGTTTTATCTGTTCCAAATTTTTGGTCCTCTTTTACATTAATTAAAATTTCCTTTAGAATTCCATTTTCATTTGTTTGGCTCTACCTCTTTGTTTTATTTTTAGTGGTTGCTGTAGGAATTATAATATACACTGTTAATTTTTACAATCTATTTAGAGTCAATATTGTCCCGTTTTACATAAAGTGTAGAAACATTGAAAGTCAGTTTAATCCCCCAGCCCCTCCTCCTTTTTGCTATAGTTGTCATATGTATTTTATCTTCCTACATTACAGCCCTTTGGCTAAAAGCCATAAAAATGGGAAATTTATCAGAGCCATTAGCTTCCTCCAAGTACTGTTACTAAACTGAGAGGGGTTTGTCATCCGCTGCCCAAATATCTAAGAAATCTCTCTTGCCAAAGTTTGCAGTGTTAAAGACTGGCATTTATTTGAACACCACTCAAAGGAGCCTATGGTCGCCAAAGGAGCATTTAAGACCTCAGACTCCTCGATAGCTTAGCGACACAAGCATTTTTAGATCAAAATCATGGGTGGAGGTCCCAGAAGTCATGTGTGAATCTGATTAGTCAACAATGAAGTCACCATCATTATTTCTGGCATCTTGACTGGTATTTTCCATGGCACCTTAGAGTTCGGGGTGTGTGGACCTCAAAGAAGGTTTGTAGTTGTTTACTATTTGCAAAGTCAACTTGAGATTGGCATGGCAGATGTTGCATAAGCCATAAGGCATTTATTTAAGAACCAAACCTTCTGACGTTCAAATCAAGTCTTAGCCTAAGGAAGTTGGTTTAATCGACTCTACTCCTAACTTATTATTTTCCCTAGGAATACAGCCTATTCTGCCCGGTCAAGCAGTTTTTCTTTATCCCCCTTCATCCCCAGGCTGGGGTCAAGAGAATAGCTAGGAAAGATAGGGGTTTGTCCCCCAGCTTCAGTATGAACTACTGTCCACAGTCTACCTGCTTTTGGTAACATTCTGGTGCCTTCAAATAATCTTTTAAAATGTATTTTTTCTAAGGTGTTTAGTTTTATATCTGTTTTGATAGGAGCTACTTAACCATATAAAAATAGACTACTTCAAGAGATACCATTAATTAACAGATATGAACAGAAAATGAAGATGCATGGTCTTCCTCTCGTGCGCCTGTAAAGTAGTGTAGGATTAATGGAGTAACAGATGCTGATTTAGATCCATAAAGCAGCTACATCATTGGAACCTGCACTAGAGTATTTTATGAGAGATACACACTCTAGAGAGTAAAGACTTTCTTTTTTCAAAAACTTTGGGCTGGCTATTTAGCTCAGTTG
>NW_007735017.1:6016-13901 GCF_000696425.1 Galeopterus variegatus
AAAATAGACTACTTCAAGAGATACCATTAATTAACAGATATGAACAGAAAATGAAGATGCACGGTCGTCCTCTCGTGCGCCTGTAAAGTAGTGTAGGATTAACGGAGTAACAGATGCTGATTTAGATCCATAAAGCAGCTACATCATTGGAACCTGTACTAGAAGTAAATTTTATGAGAGATATATACTCTAGAGAGTAAAGACTTTCTTTTTTCAAAAACTTTGGGCTGGCTATTTAGCTCAGTTGGTTAGAGTACAGCCTTATAGCACTAAGGTCACAGGATCGGATCTCCATACCAGCCACCTGACAAAAAAGGTAATAAAAAAAATAAAATAAAATTTACTTAGGAATGTTGGCTTTCCTTGGCACTTCCAGGTGCCTGTATAGAGTTAGAAATGCAACCAGAAGGAAACATTCATAGTGACATGAACATGGTTGTGACATGGAAATAAAAATTGTCTCCTTAGTTCAGACTTAAGTCCTGACCAGTGTAGGTGGGAAAAAAAGCAAATTTCCCTCCATCTTCATAGTTCTTAGCTGGGACAGACCCCTATTACAAAAGGCAGGTTACAAAAGAAAAACAAACCGAAGTTATTACATTTATTGACATGTACGCCTCATTCATACATGGGAGATACTCAGAAATGAGTAAATCTCAAAGAGGTGGCTTTGAATTCAGGTTTAAATACCATCTTCAGCTGAAACAAAAAAAGAAAGGTGTTTGGGGGTACCAGGAAAAACATGGTAAACAAAGGTAAGGTTCATTATGCAGTTTTTAAGTTAGTAACTTCTTCATTGATGACTGTCTAGAGATTGTCCTAGTGCAAACGTAGGGACATTCTTACAAACGGAGATTTCCTTTATAGATGTAAATTTCCCTTACAAAAGGGCAAGTTTTTTCTATGAACTGAATTGTGTCCCCCCAAAGTTTACTCTATTAGAAACTTAGAGGCTGGCTATTTGGCTCAGTTGGTTAGAGCTCAGCCTTGTAACACCAAGATTAAGGGTTTGAATCCCCTTACTGGCCAGCTGCAAAAGAAAAAAAAATAGAAATTTAACCCCCACTGTGACAGTGTTAAATAGGGTGGGAAATCCTACTATGAAAGGTGGGGCCTTAAAGAGGTGATCTGATTATGAGGACCTGACCCTAGTAAATGGATTAATCCATTGGCAGTTTAAAGGTGGTCATGGGCATGGTTTTGATAACCTTATAAGGAGAGTGCATGAGGAGTTCTCTCTCTCTCTCTCTCTCTCCCCCCCTTCCCTCTCCCCCTCACCCCCTGCCATCACCATGTGACACCCTGCATCACAACAGAGCCACCAACAAAAACAAGGCCCTCACCAGATGTGTTCCCTAGACTTTGGACTTCCCAGCCTCCGCAACTGTAAGAAACAAATATTGTTTCCTGCAAATTACCCAGTTTTAGGTATCCTTTTATAAGCAGCAGAAATGGATTAACACACTTTTACTCTGTTTTTAGAGCTTCTCCTGTGTCTGCAGTTTCTCAAAATTATCAGTTCAAAATAACACTCATACCCAAGAGGCATATCTTGGGGTGGTATGTTCTGGTCTCCTACACCAGGATCCTCTTTCTGATAATAAAAATAAGGGATCATTATTGATTGAACATACTTTAAGAAATGTTCAGAGAGTTGTTAAAGGGCAAGCATGAAAAGGATTAGCATATTAAAGATGCTGAAAAGCCCTAATTTTAAGTAACCTATTTTACTTTATTTTACTTCACATATTCCAGACTTACTTGACTATAGCATAGAACTCTTTTTCTAAAATAATTATTAAAGTCTTCCAAAACATTGTTTTATAAAACATGGTTTAGAAAAAGCTGTTCTTAAGGGTATGGGTAATCTCCTTGCCTTCAACTCCTTAAACTAAAGAAGCTTCCCAAACTGTGTAGTTTCCCTTAACAATTGGTATGGCTCATATATCTACGAATCGATCTAAAACATTTTTTAAAAACATTTTCAGTCAATCGGGTTCTCGCGATTTGGGGGCTGGGCTGAGCAAGAAAAAAGGTATGACCACAAGGTGGCAGTAGCACACACCGCTCTATTGGGCAGCACTTTGGCAGGTTTCCACTGGGGAAATCCCTCNTTTACAAAGCTGTTATGAGTATAAAATACAATTATATAAAGCAAGTAGCCCAGCATTAATGCTCAATATTTTTTCATTTCCTTTTCCTTTTGTCATTATTTCTCCTTCATCCATATTTCCTTAGTCTTTGTTTTTTCAACTCTCTAAACACCTTAATTTTTAAAGTTAGCCTTCGTTTAACAACCCCTTCATGCACACCTGAAGTATAGATAATTGTAGTTGTCACTTTCTTTCCAGTAATATCAAAAGTTTTTTGAAATGCAGAAATCAGATTGCCTAAGGAATTCCTAGAAATAACCACTAAACCTAAGTTCAACTCTTTTTACTTTTACTTATTACTTCATTATATAAAAGGATTTGTTCTTACTGACTTTGCACATGGATAGGAAAATGTTTGTGTGCACTTTCTAACATAGGTTCTGATCCAGGCTGCAGTTTTTTTGCCCTTCTTAGCTATAGCAAAATATTCAGCTGAGAACAGAGTGTCTCATAATCCAGAATCCTGTTCCGACTAATAACTGAGGACCTGAGACCTCTCATATTCAAATGTAGCCACGGTTGTTTTTCCCTGAATGTCTTTCCTTTTCTTCCCTCATTGACACACATCTAACACTTTTTAGTCCACTCCTACTCTCTTGGGATATTCCTGTCACTTGGATATTTCCTTTTCAAAAAAAAGATTTGTACTCTATGCATTCATGGAAATTACACTGTGTCCCCTTCTGAAATAAAACTAGTGCCAACGGAACCTTAAATCCATCTGGACAGTTGACTAATTTCCTTATTTTGTTTGCTCTTTTTAAGCCATTCTACCCATGACTAAATAAAGTGTCCCCTGATCCTATTTATTTATTCAAAAGTATTTCTAGTGCCTGCTGTGTGCTAGGTGCCAGGTACTGTTGTAGGTGCTGGGAATATAGAGGTGAATGAGACAGAAGTCTTGATATCATGGATTTTAGTTTCTAGTGATGAGACTGACAGTAAACAAGTCAACAGAAAAATTAACAAGATAATTTCAAATCAGGATAAATGCCTAGAATGTTGCTGAGTCTAATGAGGGAGCAAGGGATCAGAAAGAAAACAAGGAGTTCTGAAAATTGCAGGACCCCTACTCCTCTTCCTCACAAAGCCAGGGTGGGGTGTTGGAGATTATAGGACCCCAGATAGACCTGAAGACTTAGAAGAATAAAAAGAGAACCAATGTCCCTTAACTGAATAGGGCACAAGAAAGAGACAAGACTACAAAATTTCCCCCACAGCCTGCATGTTTCCAGAGCAAAAGAAATGTTGTTGTGTGATATCTATGCAGATGAGAGTATCTGAGACATCCCCATAGTTTACTGTGTTCCCAGATGTTTCAGAATAATGCAGAAGTGCAGTGAGAGGCATGATTATGGCCAGATCACTGGGAAGCCAGAGGCCTTGTGATTGGGGCACCGAGCTTGGCCTTGAGAAATGCAGTTTTTCTGCTCTGGAATCTTAGATTTAACCCCAACTGGTATGATATAGGAAAAACTCCAATGTCCATTTTTCAAAAGGAAAAATTCACTCCTACATTTGTGCATAGCATTGAAATAGAATGGAAAACCAGAATAAAACCACTGAAGAATTGAAAGTAACGCTATGTATAATTAAAAGTAACAATTGCCCAAATAAACTTCAACTGATATAAAAGCACATGTGAAACTGACCTTCATAAAGCCTGTACACTTTCTATGACTTTTACAGAAAAAAGACTTCTTTTATTTCAGCCCCTTTTAGATTTGCATAAAGCTTTAAACGTATGAACGTTTACAACCACCCCCACACTCCCACGTAGATAATCAATGCTTATGTGTGTTTGATTAACTTGACTATGTCCAGGGCTGGATAATTACCTGTGATTTCACACTTACACTGAGTTTCCGTGGTGCTGAAGCTAAAATGCCATTAGAGGAGCAAGGCCCAGGGCAGAGGGCTAGCAGAGCACGGTGCCTGCACTCTGGGAGCATCAGATCGCCTCAGATACTCTTCCTCTCTCCTCTCTCTGATGCTCCAGTCTTGGAAAAGTAATTGTTCTGAATTCTAGTGAAATAGTATTGCTAAAGTTAAAAATTCTAAGAAAAACCATCAAATACGTGTTTATAGGTTCCACAGACTTACATGTGGGCGGGTATTTTTGTTTGTTTATTTTATTTTTGGCAGCTAGCTGGGACAGGGATCCCAACCATTGACCTCCCCATTTTAACCGTGCTCTCACAAACCGAGCTAACCAGCCAGGCCAGCCCTGCCCTGTGTCTGTTAGTTTGTAGAGGAAAAAAGACAGACACATAATAAAAGAAAACTGAAACAAATATCAACTCCTGTAGAAATAGGAAATGAATATAACAGGTGGGCAGAACCAGGTCATGGTATTATAAAAATGAAATTTGACTTATCCTGTAGAAAAGAAAGAGGAAAAATTTGGAAAGGATACTGACATAATTATATCTGTATATTATAAAACACTTAAATATGTGTATTTTTATTCACTGTCCTTTAGAACCAAGTAGGGCTCTTGAAACACTTGTGAGTTTATTATTTTTATGACTAGTGACTGCTTTTCTAAATATTCACAATTTTATTACACATATTTCAAAGTTGTATATTCTGGAAGTACCTAGAGATATTAACTTTTAAATATGCTTTTTTTTAAAAAAAAAGCCTCCAACACATGCTTTAGCAACTTTGAAAGACATGTATGACGGGCTTGTAAGTATGGGAGAGCACAGGCATCCTATTGGGGATGGCAATAGATTGTGTCATTGTGAAGATGTTTTTCTCACATTCCATACATAAGAGGAGATTTAAGATAGTCACGAGCTCAGATTTATAAGTCACACAGACCTGGGTTCAAATCTTCCCTCTGCCATTATTAAATTTCTGAGATCCGGAAGGAGTCAATGTGCCTATGAGCCTTATTTTATATTATTTATTCTGCCAGTTTTATATTCTTTCTGCTTTCATGCTAACCTGGCTGAATGGTACAGAGATCGAACCCTGGACCTTGGAGTTATTAGCACCCCCTCTAACCCGCTGAGCGAATCAGCCAGCCCTCATCACAAGCATTGTCTCCTCCATCTGCAATTTCCATCATTGCGTCAAATTCAGAATTAACTGCTGCCATCTTTTGGTGCTTCTAAAATTTAAGGGCTGGGTTTTTTGGTATTACTTCAACTGACATTTTCATTCATACTAAAGAATATTTCATCGATAATGATTTCTTCAAAGAAATTATCATGTTTACAGTGTTTCTGTATACAGCAGATGTTTATGAAGTTTGTGTTTATCGCACATGTCAAAATGTGCCTCCTTTATCTCTAATGAGCAGGGAAGGTTTAAAGTGTCTGGCTCTTGAAGGGATCGACTCTTGTTGGACTAACAGACTATGGAAATATGCAGTCTCTATAAAACTGCATATTCTTCATGTAAAGGTTTTTAGGTGCTTACTTCCAAAGATAGGATTGTTGATATGACGTGGTACAATAATGGCTCATAAATATATAGCATAACCATATGCCAGGTACTAGTGACATATATATATACATAAAAGTGTGTGTATACATGTACACATGTATACATAATTTATTATACACAATAACCCTATGAGGAAGGTATTATTGTTACTTTCCCCATTTTACAGTGATGTTATGTAACTTGCCCAATCACAGGGCTAGAAAACAGTCTGGGTAGCCTTACAAATCAGAGATGAAAGGAACACTATTTGTAGTGGACTGAATTATGTCCCNATTCAGAATTAACTGCTGCCATCTTTTGGTGCTTCTAAAATTTAAGGGCTGGGTTTTTTGGCATTACTTCAACTGACATTTTCATTCATACTAAAGAATATTTCATCGATTATGATTTCTTCAAAGAAATCACCTTTACAGTGTTTCTGTATACAGCAGAAGTTTATGAAGTTTGTGTTTATCGCACATGTCAAAATGTGCCTCCTTTATCTCTAATGAGCAGGGAAGGTTTAAAGTGTCTGACTCTTGAAGGGATCGACTCTTGTTGGACTAACAGACTATGGAAATATGCAGTCTCTATAAAACTGCATATTCTTCATGTAAAGGTTTTTAGGTGCTTACTTCCAAAGATAGGATTGTTGATATGACGTGGTACAATAATGGCTCATAAATATATAGCATAACCATATGCCAGGTACTAGTGACATATATATACATAAAAGTGTGTGTATACATGTACACATATATACATAATTTATTATACACAATAACCCTATGAGGAAGGTATTATTGTTATTTTCCCCATTTTACAGTGATGTTATGTAACTTGCCCAATCACAGGGCTATAAAACAGTCGGGGTAGCCTTACAAATCAGAGATGAAAGGAACACTATTTGTAGTGGACTGAATTATGTCCCCCCAAAACTCACTGAAGCTTGAATTGTGTCCCCTAAGTTTTATGTATTAGAAACTTTGCCTCACTGTGACTGCTAAGAGGATGGGAAATCCTATTCTGGTAATTGAAAGGTGGAGCCTCGAAAAGGTGGTTAGATTGTAGGACCATGCCATAGTGAATGGACTAAAAATGGTGGCCAGGGACATGGTTCTGAGGACTTTAAAAGAAGAGAGAGGAAAGTCTGTCTCTCTCTCTCTCTGTTCTCTCTGCTTCCACCATCTTGCAATGTGAGGGGTCACTGTTGCCACCATGAGATGCACTCCTTGGACTTTGGACTTCCCAACCTCCCAAATTGTAGTGATAACTTTCATTTTCTTATAAATCACCCAGTCCTGTGTATTTAGTTATAAGCAACAGAAACAGACTAATACAGAAATTGGTACCAAAGAAGTAGGGTGTTGCTTATAACAAATACTTGAAAATGGGGAAGTGGCTTTGGAATTGGTTATTGAGGAGAGGCTGGAAGAATCTGGAGGAAAAGGCTAGAAAAGCCTGGATGCTGGTGGGAGTTTAGAAGACACGAAAACCAGGCAAAGTTTGGAATGTTTCAGTGACTGGTTAAATGGTGGTGACCAGAATGCTTATGGAAATATGGACTGTAGAGACCATTCTAAGGAGGTCTCAGATAGAAATAAGAAGGAGTTTATTGGAAACTGGGGTGAAGATCAAGTTTGCTATGAGTGGCAAGGAACTTGGCTGCATTGTGTGCATTCCCTAGGATTTTGTGGAAGTTGGAACTTCAGAGTTGTGAGCAAGAATATGTGGCAGAAGAAATTTCTAAACAGCAAAGCATTAAGGAAGCTTCATGGCTACTTGTAACAGCCTATGCTGAGGTATGCAGGCAAAGGCATGCATAAAGCCAGAATTTAAAAGGGAAGCAGAGTGTAAAGATTTGGAAAATTTGTAGCCTGGCCATGTGGTAGAGTAGCAGAGAGCATTTTCAGAAAAAAACTCCAATGGTGCTAAGAAGATTAGTACAAAGGAAAGGGATTATCAAGAGAATGGGGAAAAGTCACTGAAGGCATTGCAGAAGACTCTGGGGCCAACCCTTCCAATTCAGGCCCAAAGGCCTAGGGAGACAGAATGGTCTTGGGGAACAGGCCTGAGGCACCCTCGATGGGCTCACTGCCCAGGGCCACCTTGGGAAGCTGCCCTCCACACCAGCACCCCAGCTGTTTGGCTGTACCAGCTGTGGCTAAATTGGCCCCAGGTGTGACTGGACTGCAGCTTTGGAAAATACAAGCCAGAAGCCTCAGCAACATCCACGTGGTGTTAGATCTGCAGGCTCTCAGAATGCCAGAGCTGGGAAGGCTTGGGAGCCTCCACCC
>NW_007735017.1:14175-31900 GCF_000696425.1 Galeopterus variegatus
ATTTGGAAAATTTGTAGCCTGGCCATGTGGTAGAGTAGCAGAGAGCATTTTCAGAAAAAAAACTCCAATGGTGCTAAGATTAGTACAAAGGAAAGGGATTATCAAGAGAATGGGGAAAAGTCGCTGAAGGCATTGCAGAAAACTCTGGGGCCAACCCTTCCAATTCAGGCCCAAAGGCCTAGGGAGACAGAATGGTCTTGGGGAACAGGCCTGAGGCACCCTCGATGGGCTCACTGCCCAGGGCCACCTTGGGAAGCTGCCCTCCACACCAGCACCCCAGCTGTTTGGCTGTACCAGCTGTGGTTAAATTGGCCCCAGGTGTGACTGGACTGCAGCTTTGGAAAATACAAGCCAGAAGCCTCAGCAACATCCACATGGTGTTAGATCTGCAGGCTCTCAGAATGCCAGAGCTGGGAAGGCTTGGGAGCCTCCACCCTGATTTCAAAGGATATATGGAAAAGTCTGGGGGCCCAGGAAGACATCTGTCACAGGGGCAGAGTCACTGCAGACAGCCTTCTCTAGAGCAATGCCGAGCAGAAACATGGGGTCAGAGTTGCAGCAGAGAAACCCCATCAGCATCATTCCTAGTGGAGCTGTGGAAGTGGAACCTATGGAGACCCCAGACCTGTGGAGCTGCCAGAGTGGAATGCCAGCCTGGGAGAGCTGAAATGTGCTTTCAGACTGGGAAAACCATAGGAGCAGAGCTGCCCAAGGACTTGGGGACCCAACCCCCACACCAGCGTGCAGAGGATATTGAACATGGAGTCAAGGTACCTGATTCACCAGCTTTGAGATTTAATGCCTGCCCTGCTAGGTTTCAGACTTGTTGGGTACCTGTTACCCGTTTCTTTTGGTGTACTTCTCCCTTTCAGAATGGGGATATGTGCCCTATGTTTGTCCCACCATTGTATCTTGGAAGTAGATAACTTGTTTTTGATTTCACAGATGGGACTTTGAACTTTGGACTTTTTAGTTGAAACAAGACTTTGGGGATGAAATGAATGTATCTGCATATGAAAAGGAGATGAGTTTTAGGGGGCCAGGGACAGAATGTAGTGGATTGAATTATGTTCCCTCAAAACTCACTGAAGCTTGAATTGTGTCCCCCAGGTTTTATATATTAGAAACTTGGCCCCACTGTGATTGCTAAGAGGGTGGGAAATCCTATTATGGTAATTGAAATGTGGAGCCTTAAAGAGGTGATTAGATTGTAGGATCATGCCATAGTGAATAGATTAAAAATGATGGTCGGGGCGTGGTTCTGAGGGCTTTAAAAGAAGAGAGAGGAAAGCCTGTCTCTCTCTGTTCTCTCTGCTTCCACCATCTTGCAGTGTGAGGGGTCACTGTTGCCACCATGAGATGTATTCCTCGGACTTTGGACTTCCCAGCCTCAGAAACTGTAAGCAATAATTTGTTTTATTTTTTTTTAATTACCCACTTCCAAAATTACCCACTTCCAGGTATTTTGTTATAAGCAACAGAAACAGGCTAAAACACTATTCAATATGCGATATTGGGACTGACGGTTTCTTAATTACCCACTTCCAGGTATTATAAGCAACAGAAACAGGCTAAAACACTATTCAATATGCGATATTGGGACTGACGGTTTCTGCATGGAAAAAATAAAATTAGATCTCTATCTTATAAGCCATAGCTGGACTGAGATCTATCTGTGAAATACAGAATTTTAACATTTGAAAAAAATACAGAAATAAATTTCTAATACTGGTGATAAGGAAGGTTTTGTTCTACAAAATAAAAAGAAAGATTATAAAAAGACATTTGATAAATTTTATATCAAAATTGAAACTGTGTGTTCAACAAAAGACACATAATCAAAGTTGAAAGTGAGAGACAGGTAAGAGAAAAGATAACCAAATTCACATACGGAGTATTTCTTAAAGATTTCAAAAACCAATTAGAGAAAGAAAAATTACCCCACAGAAAATGGACAACAGATATGAACAGCTAATAAGCAGAAGAAGAAACTCAAATGGCCTGATGAAATGCCTGGTTATTTGGGAAAAAAAATTCGAACGAGAAGATATTTCTGATTATCAAATTGTTGGGAATTTTAAAGTGTTGGCAAGGAGGCAGGGAAAAAGGAATGCTATATACAGTACTACAGAAATATAAATTGGTGCGACTATTTGGGAGAGCAATTTGGCAATATCTCATAAAACATTAAAATGCAATTATAAATACAGGCGTATATCTTAGTATTATTCTTTCATTTATGCTCAAGAAAACTGGAGAAAGCTAATCATTACAGCAATGCTTATAATAGCAAAATAGAAGAGAAAAAAGGAAGCAATGTAAATTCTCATCAGAAGTGAACAGATAAAACAAAAAGGAAGAGAATGGATAATGTGACTCAAATTCATGAGATGGAATTCTATATAGCAGTTACAAGAAATGATCTATTTTTATAGAGATATATGCATATGTATAAATATATGCCTATATCAACATGGAAAGATTTTAAAAACTTACTTTTATGTGAAAAAAAAATTTACAGATCAATATTCACATTATTTTTTTCATATACACTTTCTAAAAAAAGAAAATAAAAATTATCTTATTGATAAATACAAGAAATAAAAATTGGATTATTAAGATAATTAGAAGATTGTAATTAGACTAAGAGTAATTAGAGAAATATACCTATAGAACACTAAATGTTAATTAAATAGAACAATTAATTAGGGGAATATAAGTGTAAAATAGGATTAGAGTGGTCAGAATAATATATCTATAAAAATTAAAATGAAAGTAATGAGAGTCATTAATTAGATATTTAATTAGAGTGATTAATTAGGATAATATAATAAATAATCCTAAAATGTCAGCAGCTTAACCCAATAATTTCTTTCTTTTTTTTTTTTTTAAAGATGACCTGTAAGGGGATCTTAATCCTTGACTTGGTGCTGTCAGCACCACGCTCTCCCAAGTGAGCCGCGGGTCAGCCCCAGTAAGTTATTTCTTGCTCCTATAATCATCCAGTGTAGATTTTCCTTATCATCACCTGTTCTTTCTTGTAATTAATTCGAGGGTTCAGACTTCTTCAATCTCTAAACTCTGACATCTTCTAGGTCATTGTCCTCCACCTCAAGCCAACAAAAGGGAAAAGGGAACATAGAGGGAACACGTCTGCTTCTTTAAAGGCAAGAAGTGACTTTTAATTGTTCCATTCATGGGAAATAGTCATAAGGCCACACTTAAATAAAAAAGTTTAGAAATGTAGCCACTGGCTGGACAGCTGTTTCCCAGTGACAACCCTAAACTATGAAAAGCAAAGCAGGAATTTTAGCAAACAGCTGGCCATCTATAATTCACACTAAATTTAGTATTTTTCTATGAATGGAGGCGGGTCAGGGAGTGGGAGGGTGGAAGAAGAACTAAAGAAACTTTGACTTAATTTGTATTATTTTGTAGAAAAAAAAGGTAAATCCAGTATGAGACAGTTAATAATCGTTAGTTCTGTGAGCACGGTGTACAAATTTAGTATTTTTCTATGAATGGAGGCGGGTCAGGGAGTGGGAGGGTGGAAGAAGAACTAAAGAAACTTTGACTTAATTTGTATTATTTTGTAGGAAAAAAAAGGTAAATCCAGTATGAGACAGTTAATAATCGTTAGTTCTGTGAGCACGGTGTATGGGTGTCGTTACAATGTTTATGACACTTTTATCTATTTTGAAATTTTCTTAAGGAAAACAAAAGGAGTTCTATGGTGGCCAGAGTCACCACGTTATTACATAGGAACACCACTGACGTGCTATCTTTGGGTTCCATACAGGGGCACCAAGCCACAGCAGACATTGTGCTGTAATGAGGTTATTCTGGAAGGCAGCACGGTGAGACAAATGGATGGAATTTGAGAACAGACTTGGGTTTGATTCTGGCTCTGCCACTGTACCATGTGACCTTAGCCACATTATTTGACCTCTCTGAGCCAACAGGAATCATACATTGTTGAGAGGACTCAGTGAGATATTTTATGTAAAATATGCTTGCCACCTACTAGGGATTTTAAAATATCAATCTCTTTCTTTTTGATTTATTTAGTAATTACTGTCAAAAAAAAGCAGCAGTAAGAGGGGTGATAACATTTCTGAATTTCTGTTTGTATGCTGCAGTGCTGGGGGTACAAGCTCATTTGCACAAACTGTTCCTGTTAAATTGCTCATGCTTTGCCACTTCTGGAAATCCAATTTCCTTAATATTTGAGTTGTCTGGTTTAATTTCTTTTGAATTTTCCTTTACGTGGTTTGTCTTTGTGCATTTGGTTTTCATATTATGAGCTGTCCTCAGTTGTATGGTCTGATGTCCCTATGGTATTCATGTTGATCGCTTTACAGCTTTTCCTCGACTCATTTTTCTTTTTTCATTTCTTAAAATTGTCTTGTGTCCCATGGCCCAGTGTTCCTCCTTTGCATGTCCCTGTTCTCCCAGCTGGAAAATACTTCGGTGCCTGCCCAGGCAAAAGAAAAAAAAATACATCCCAGGGGTTTTTAGACCCATTGCTTGAAGGGCACGTGGTTCTCTCAGCCCAGGTAAGCTCTGCCTTTTACAATTGGCTTTCCAACAACTAATGCAGTCAGCTGAAAACATATAATGAAATGTACTGGAAAGTCAACCCAGTAAGGCTATCTCAACTTCCTTCAAGTCACCCAAGTAATCACTTAGAAACAAAGGCTAAAATAGTCCCGTGTAGCCCATAGCACTAGCCCTGCCTGGCTGTGCTGATAATCACAGGAGGCTCACTCAACCACTGGGCCCAGTGGAAGACTTCATTCAGCACAGGAAACAGAAGGGAGAGATGAGACACTTCTCTTCCTAAGCTGTACTTCTCCTCTCAACTTCAAATGCATTTAAATATATTTCTTTACTCATTCATTCTTTCATTAATTCGTCTGTTCTTCATTTCAAGAAACACACAGTAAATACCAATTATAGACCAGTTTTAGGGATTTGCAAATTAGTAAACTCTACTCTGTGTCCTAGAGAAACTCAGTGAACTGGAAAGATAAGCAAATAAATAATGGTCTTACAGGCATGTATGTTTTAAGAGATGTGGTAGTGGGAGGTAGAGAGGCAGCAGGCAGCAGGGAGATATTAGAACAGCCTGGCAGAGGAGATGTCAGTGGTGTTGAGCCTTGGGGTGGGCAAGGCTGGAGGAGGGGGAACTGCAAGGGCAAAGAAATGCGGGAGTGATATGTCATCACATTATCAAGGATAGCGAGAGGTCTGCTGTGAGTAGAGACAAGAATTTGTTCATGGGTTCCAGGGGAGAGGATTGGATGAAAAGGTAAAGCAGGTGATCCTGAGTAGTTAGGTACAGCAAGTTTTTTAAAATGTTGTATACACACTAAAGGATGTTGCATGCAGAGATGGTAAGGAGATGGTGGTTTTGTTTTCTAGCTGGGCTACTTAGTTGTGTGAACTTAGACTTAACATCTCTAAGCTTAATATCTCTGAACCCAAATTTCTTTACTTGTCAAGTGAGAATAGACTCAGGATTGAGCTGGAAATGAAAGATAATATGTTTACAATTATGATTATAATACTATTGCTACTGTTTATCGAGCACTTACTATATAAGAAGTCTTATGCTTTACATGGATTATTTCATTCAATTCTGAGAGAATAATGTTGTACCTTAGATATTATTTTTATCTGTATTTTACAGTTGAGGAAACAGATTAAATAATTTTCTAGTAAGTGACTATGATATGATTAAAACATAGATCTATCTAAACTGAAGTCATGTTTTTAACTATATATTATATAGAGTGTTTATTGCCTAGCACATAGCACATGATCAATAAATGGTGTTAGAAATCATAGTAGTGGTAGCAGAAGTTAGTAGCAATAATTGTAGTGTTATTGCTAGCTAAGAGAAAACTAGTGGTGAAAATTGTAGTAATGGCAGTACTAGTGTGATCCTGTAGGAAATGAGAAACACAGGGGTTTGTTTTGGTTGTTTATCTGTTTCCATAGAGAAACATGATTAGATTTGAGTTCTAAACCATAACTTCAGGAAAAATGTAAAAAAATACATTTTAGAAGAAAGTTTCTAGAGCGTCAAAGGCCATTTGTTCAGGAAGTTGTTTCATAGTTTAATAAGAGATTGTGAGCCCTGGACATGATAGAACACATTTAAAAAATATTTCAGAAGGGGCCGGCCCGTGGCTCACTCGGGAGAGTGCGGTGCTGATAACACCAAGGCCACGGGTTCGGATCCCATATAGGGATGGCTGGTTCGCTCACTGGCTGAGCGTGGTGCTGACAACACCAAGTCAAGGGTTAAGATCTCCTTACCAGTCATCTTTTAAAAAAATAAATATTTCAGAAGTATAGTCAATAAGACTTAGTGGATCACTGCACGTTGGAGTGAGGTAAAGAAAAGTGGATGGCAGCAATCCAAGATGAGAAATGCAAGAGGAGTTCACACAGAAGGTGATGCTTTCATTTGGGAATATGTTGCTAGTGGGACATTCAGGTGACTGTCCCACAGTAGAGCCTAGACCATTAGGCTCTAGGTAAAATAATACACAGTCTTCCTGTGGGGGTAAATATCTAGTGACATATTTTATTTTAAACTTTGATACTTGCAAGTCTTCAATGTGTTAGAAAAATAAATTTAATCCATGACACAAGTATCATAAGTGTAAAATAAAAACAAAGCCATAACATGTTTTTGAAATTAGGCAAATTTTACAGCCCAATTTCAAATGGATACTAAGAACAAAAAAAAGAATTTTAGTGATCATTTAAATGACTGTTACCTCAAACAGACAATCAGACACCAAAGAAAAATACAAGATGAAATTCTCAAAAGGCAGGAGAAAATGGGCAAAGGAAGGGAACTAGCATTTAGCAAGCTTTTACTTTGTCCCAAGCGCTATATCAAGCATATTTAATAGGACTCTCTGAAGGTTATTACTTGTGGTATATCTCTCCCGAAGTGCAAAAAACTAGGATTTGCTCCTGAAAATTGTTAACATTTATGCTAAAGCATTGCCAGATGTGCAATCTTCTTTATTATGCAGATGTATAAATCAACTCATTCAACTAACTATTGTGAAAAGACTGCAGATATTTTCACCCAGAGAAGCAAGCAGAAAGAAAAAAAAAAGTCTAACTTATTTGAACCACTATTCCCCACATAAAAATTCAGCTTAATCTGATATCTATGTCACTTGGTTCTTGGGAGAGTTTATAAAATAACATACAAAGTGCCTAACAGTGCTGGGCTCCTATTAGGGAAGTATGGTACTCTGGCTCCTAATTAAATGTCTTTGCTAGCCACTCTGAAGCTTAATTCTGTATGAAATGGACTTGTCTTGAGTCCTTAAAGTGTGGTGGCAGCCTAGAAGAATTTCTGAGAGAAAAACTCTATGGCAATCCCTTCTATGCAATCCAAATGGCAGAGGAAATATTTAGTTCAAGAGAATTCCACCTATGTCTCCTAGGTCTCCCAACATCTTTACCTCTTTAGAAACCAAATAACTATTCAAAAGATTTTCCCAAGAAGAAAGAAAAGTAGGCATTTATATCTAAAAGCCTTTATTTATTAAAAAGATAAAGCCTTTATTATAAACTCTACTAGCACTTAGAGTTACTGATTTAATGGCACACTATTTTATTAAAGAGCAGAGAAACTCATTGAATGAATAAGAGTCATAGATGGCAGCCTATACCTAAAGAATAACTCCAGGCAATAATTTCCTCTTTGCCCCTTTATCTCTGCTCTATCCATTGAAATTTATAGTTAAACATTATGAAAAAAATGTGTATATCAAGGAAAAAGTAAAAGATCAATTTCATAGTTCTTAGTTTCAAATTAAGAACCAGATTAATTCACTCAGGATCTTAGATTTGGTCTTTTTAGACTGTGTGGAGACAAGAAACAGAATGCCAAAAATATAAATAGCCTGGGCAAGAAGGGTATCCTGTATCTGCTGACTTATTGTTGTAATCCAGTCTAGCACAGCTGTAATGTAGTCTGGAGACCTGAGCCTCTGCAGTGTGGCTATTGCCTGGAAAGGATGGGGTTTCACAGCTGGAGATGGGCCATAGAAACCATGAGGGCTAGTTGTGCCCCTATCAACATAAGATAAATTGAAATAAGGAAGGATGTATTAGTCTGTTTCTGTTGCTTATAACAAAATACTTGAAACTGGGTAATTTATAAAGAAAACTAAATTTACTGCTTACAGTTTTGGAGGCTGGGAAGTCCAAAGTCCAAGGACGACATTTGGTCGAGGCCTTGGTGGTGACTACTGTGAACCCAGGGCCTTAAATGGCAGAAAATGGCAGAACAGAGAGAGACTAACTTCTCATGCACTCTTCTTTTAAAGCCCTAAGAATCATGCCTCTGGCCACTATTATTAATCCAACACTACAGTGTGATCCTATAATCTAATCACCTCTTCAAGGCCCCACCTTTCAATAACCATAATAGAATTTCCCGCCCTCAACAGTTACAGTGGGGATTTAAGTTTCAGTGAGGTTGGGGGGACATGCACTTGACAGCATTCCACCTCTGACCCCCCAAACCCATGTCCTTTTCACACAAAATTACATTTATTTCATCCACAAAGTCTTAACTTGTTTTGACTCAAATTGCAAAGTTCAAAGTTCCATCTATGAAATAAAAATAAATAAATAAAAACAAGTTATCTACTTCCAAGATACAATGGTGGGACAAGTATAGGGTACATATTCCCATTCAAAAGGAAGAAATAGGCCAAAAGAAAGGGGTAACATGTCCTAAGCAAGTCTGAAACCCAGCAGAGGAGGCATTAACTCTCAAAGTTGGAGAATCATGTACCTTGATTCCATGTTTGACATCTTTTGCATGCTTGTGCAGGTGTTGGGTCCCCAAGTTCTCAGGTAGCTCCATTTCTATGGCTTTTCTGGGGCCAATTTAGCTACAGCTGGAGCAGCCAAAGCAGCTGGAGTTCTGGTGTGGGGAGCAGCTTCTTGAGGTGGCCCTGGGTAGGGTGCCCATGTAGGTTGCCTCAAAACTGTTCCCCGAGACCATCCTGTCTCTCTAGGCCTCTGGACCTGTCATGGTAGGATTGGCCCCAGAGTCTTCTTCAATGCCTTTAGGGCCTTTCCCCCCTTCTCTTGATAATCCCTTTCTTTTGTACTAATCTTAGCAATCAGTTGCTGAGCTGCATCATTGTATGTTTCTCCTAAAAATGTTCCATGCTTCTCTACCACATGGCCAGGTTGCAAATTTTCCAAATCTTTACACTCTGCTTTCCTTTTAATTCCAGCTTTCTGTCATGCCTTTGTTGCCATAAGTCAGTGTAGGCTGTTACAAGTAGCCATGCAGCTTCCTTTATGCTTTGCTGCTTAGAAATTTCTTCCATCAAATATCCTGGTTCAGCACCTTTAAGTTTCATATTCCATAATACTTTTGGGCATAAACACAATGCATCCAAGTTCTTTGCCAGTTCATAGCAAGGGCAATCTTTGCCCCAGTTTCCAATAAGTCCCTTCTCATTTACATCTGAAATCTTCTCAGAATGGCTTTTACTGTCCATATTTCTATAAGCATTCTGGGCACCACCATTTAACCAATCTCTAAAACATTCCAAACTATGCCTGGTTTTCTTGTCTTCTAAACTTTCACCAGCATACAGGCTTTTTCTAGCCCATTCCTCCAAATTCTTCCAGCCTCTCCTCAATACCCAGTTCCAAAGCCACTTCCACATTTTCAAGTATTTGAAATCAACAACACCCTACTTCTCTGGTAACAATTTTCTGTATTAGTCTATTTCTGTTCCTTATTTTAAAAAATACCTGGAACTGTATACTTTGTAAGAAAACCAAATTTACTGCTTACAGTTTCAAAGGCTGGGAAGTCCAAAGTCCAGGGAATATATTTGGTGAAGGCCCTGGTGGTGGCAACCATGACCCATGGGTCTCGTATGGCAGAAAATGGTGGAGCAGAGACAGCACAAATTTCTCATTCACATTCTTTTTAAAGCCCACAAAACCACACTCCTAACCATCATTATTAATCCATTCACTATGGGCATGGACCTACAATCTTATCACCTTTTCAAGGCCCCACTTTTCAATAACCAAAATAGGATTTTCCACCCTCAACAGTTAACAGTGGGGATTTAAGCTTGGGGGGGGGCAGAGAGCAGGGAGCAGGGATCCAATCTACAGCAAAGGGTAAATTCAAAGCTTCCAACAGCCTGGGGATCTGAATCACTAATGAGGAGATCACCTCTGTTAATCCTCATAGAACATGTAGCAGGGGCCAAAAAATGAGCTTCTATCATTTTATATTATGGAGGATGTTTGTTACTACATTATAAAATGGTTTATCCTAACTGACATAGGTAAGTGAAAGAGCTCTTTACCTAGATACTTATTTTTCTACAATAATTAATTTAAAGAATTTGAGGATGGGGAATATTTTTCTTCCTCTCAATGTGTTGATATTGGACAATCTCAAAGATGATAAACATACTGCAATAGAAGAAAGTACTCATCTTGACACACAGGCAAACAAGTGTAAACATCTCTCTTAAACTGATGAAAATAAGCAACCTATGAAAAGACAACGAGTGTTGGCAAGGACGTGGACCAATTGAAACCCTTGTGCACCATCGTGGAAATGCAAAATGGAGCAGCTGTTATAGAAAACAGTATGGAGTTTCCTCAAAAAAAATAAAAATACAACTTCTAATATGATCCAGAAATCCTGCTTCTGGGTATTTATCCAAAAGTTTTAATATTAGGATCTCAAAGAGATATTAGTACCCAGATGATCGTTGCAGCATTATTCACAATAGTCAAGATGTAGAAACATCTGAATGTCTGTCAAAAGATGAATGGATAATTGGGTTATTTGTATTTTTGCTGTTGGGTTGTTTGAGTTCCTTATGTATTCTGGATATTAGCCCTTTGTCTGATGTGCAGTTTGCAAACACTTCCTCCCATTCTGTAGGTGTCTCTTCACCTTGTTGATTGTGTCCTTTGCTGTGCAGAAACATTTTAGTTTGGTGCAGTCCCATTGTCTATTTTTGCTTTAGTTGCGTGTGCCATTGTAGTCTTGTTCAAAAAAGTGCTGCCCACTCCCATATAGTGTAGAATTTTCCCTATGTTTTCTTCTAATAGTTTTATAGTTTCAGGTCTTAAATTTATGTCTTTATCCATTCTGAGTTTTTCATTTGTTTGTTTTTTGTGGCTGGCCTGTAATCCAAACCCTTGACTTGAGTTGATGTTTGTGTATGGTGAAACATAGGGGTCTAGCTTCAATCTTCTAATTTCAATCTTCTGTACATGAACATCCAGTTTTCCAAGGACCATTTATTGAAGAGACTGTCCTTTCCCCATTGAATACTCTTGGTGCCTTTATCAAAAATCAGTGGGCTGTAATACATGGCTTCATTTCTGAGTTCTCTATTCTGTTCCATTGGTCTGTGTGTCTGTTTTTATGCCAGTACCATGCTGTTTTAATTACTATAGTTTTGTAGTATATTTTGAAGTAGGTAGTGTGATGCCTCCAGCTTTGTTCTTCTTGCTCAAGTTTGCTTTGGTCATTTGGGGTCTTTAGTGGTTCCATACAATTTTTAGGATCTTTTTTCTATTTCTGTGAAAAATATCATTGGAATTTTGATCGTGATTGTACTGAATCTATAGAGAGCTTTTGATATTATGATCATTATCACAATATTAATTCTTCCAACCCATGAACATGGGATGTCTTTCCATTTCTTTTGTCTTCTTCAATTTTTTTCATTAGTGTTTTGTAGATTTCCTTGTAGAGATTTTTCATCACCTTGGTTAACTTAATTCCTAGGTATTTAAAAAATTTTATAGATATTGTAAATGTGATTGCTTTCTTGTTTTTTTTTTTCATCTTGCTCATTATTGGTATATAGAAACACTACTAATTTTTGTATATTGATTTTGTATACTACAACATTATGGAATTCATTTATCAATTTTAAGAGTTTTTGGTGGAGTCTATAGGTTTTTCTATACATAAGATTATGTTGACTGCAAACAGGGACAATTTGACTTCTTCTCTTCCAGTTTGGATGCCCTTCATTTCTTTCTCTTGCCTAATGGCTCTGGCTAGGACTTCCAGTACTATGTTGAATAAGAGTGGAGAGAGTGGGAATCCTTGTCTTGTTCCACTTCTTAGAGGAAGAGCTTTAAGCTTTTCTCAATTCAGTGTAATATGAGCTGTCACTTTGTCATATAAGGCCTTGATTGTGTTGCAGTATGTTCCTACTATGCTTTATTTGTTGAAGGTTTTAATCATGAAGTGAGGTTGAATTTAATTAAATGATTTTTCTGCATCAATTGAGATGATCATATGGTTTTTGTCTTTCATTCTGTTGATATGATGTCTCACATTTGATTTGCATATGTTGAACCAACCTTGCATCCCTAGGATAAATCCCATTTGATCATGATGAAGGGTCTCTTTCATGTGCTGCTGGATTCAGTTTGCCTGTATTTTGTTGAAAATTTTTGCGTTAATGTTCATCGGGGATGTTGGCTTATAGTTTTGTTGTTGTGTCTTTGGTTTGGATTTCAGGGTAATGCTGGACTTGTAGAATGAGTTTGAAAGAGTTCCCTCCTCTTCAGTTTTTTGGACGAGTGTGAGAAAAATTGGTATTAATTCTTTTTTAAAAGTTTGGTAGAATTTGGCAATGATGCCATTTTAGTTCTGGGTTTTTCTTTAATGAGAGACTATTTATTACCAATTCAGTCTCACTACTCATAATTGGTCTGTTCAGTTTTTCTATTTCTTCTTGGTTGAATCATGGTAGATTCTATGTGTCCAGGGATCATATGCAGAAGAATAAAAGTAGTCCCCATATCTCTCACCATATATCAAAATCAACTCAAAATAGATTGAAGACCTAAATGTAAGACCTGAAACTATGAAACTACCTAAAGAAACACTGAAAGAAACTGCATACATGGGTGTAGGCAAAGACCTTTTGGAAAGACCTCAAAAACAGTGGCAATAAAAGCAAAAATGGACAAATGGGATTATATCAAACTAAAAACTTTCTTCATAGTCAAGGAAACAGTTAACAGAACGAAGAGACAACCTACAGCATGGGAGAAAATATTTTCAAACTACCTATCTGACAAGAATAATCAGAATATATAAATATATAAAAACTCAAACAACTCAACTACAAAAAAAAAAAATGGGCAAATAATCTGAATAGTCATTACTCCAAAGAAGACATACAAATGACCAATAGGCATATGAAAAAAATGCTCAACATCACTAAGTATCAGGGAAATGCAAATCAAAATCACCATTAGATATCATTTCACTCCAGTTAAAATGGCTACTATCAAAAATACAAAAATAACAAATGCTGGCAAGGATGCAGAGAAAGGGGAACTCTCATACACTGTTAGTGAGAACGTATACAGCCATTATGGAAAACAGTATTAAGTCTCCTCAAAAAACTAAAAATAGAATTACCATATGATCCAGCTGTTGCGTATATATCCAAAGGGAAAGAAATCAGCATACTGAAGAGGTATTTGCATACTTATTGCAGCACTAGTCACAGTAGTCAAGGTGTGGAATCAAGTCAAGTGTCTATCAATGAATAAATGGATAAAGAAAATGTACACATACACAATGGAATATTATTTAGCCATAAAAAGAATGAAATCCTGTCATTTGCAGCAAATGGATGAGCAAATCTTTTTTTTTTTTTTTTGGTCCAAATGATGATACTAAATTCTCTGTTTTGTTCATTTAAATGACCTTGCCACTCACCACCAATTTGAAGTGCCATCTTTATCACCTTTATCTTGGTGTAAATTTCTATATATATTAGAGTTTATTTCTTGCCTATCAGTCCTACATCTGTGATTTATTCTTTTGTCACTGCTACGGTGCATAAATTATTGAAGTTTTACAACATGATTTAATATTTGGTAGTGAAAGTTCCCACACAAAATTATTCTTTCTCAAAATGTTCTTGAACATTCTCATTTGTTTATTCTTCCAGATAATTTTAGAAATGATTATATCAAACCTCAAAAGAAAAGTCTATCAAGATTTATATTAGAATTATATTAAACACAAATTATTTTGCAGAGAATTACATTCTTAAAATAGTTCATCTATTGGGCATCGTTACTGGTGTTAAATCCTAAGTCATTTTACTCCAATTCAGGACTATTTTTATGAATCTGCAAGCTTAAACTGAAATTTCCCAGGGAATATTTCACAGTCCTGCCTCCAGCTCTAATAAACATGGCTATTGCCGTGTATTTTCCATTACAACAAAGGATAAGGATAAATAATTATAATAATTATATGGTTTTATCTTTATTTTCTTTTATCATCGAGGTTGGCTTCAATGTCCTCTATCTAACATTAAAATGCAGAAACTTCATGCTCTTGGTGACAAATAATCTAATATGTAAATAACATATCAAATAGCTAAAAATCTAAAGTAAAGTCAATAAACATTTCTTAGTTTCAAGAATTTTGAAAGGAACTTGTGGTTCCTTTTAGCTTTTTTCTACATATAAAACTGGGAAATTTTTTGCAATATTTTAAACATCCCATAATCACTGTAGTGTCCTGTCTCATAGCTTTATGTAGTGTACATATAATGACTTTCAAAAAAGAAAAAATGCTAACCAGTTAGTGCAGTTGGTTAGAGTGTGCTGTTAAAACATCAAGGTCAAGGGTTTGGATCCCCATACTGGCCAGCCACCAAAAGAAAAAAGAAAAAAAAATTTTTTACTATAATTATGTCAAAAGATGTTTTGTAGTCATACTTTTCATTGAATGAATGAAGAATAGTAGAGTGATCAAATAATAGGAGTATAAGTATCATTGTGTTATTTATTTCCTCTTTGTGGTTCTGGACTGTAAAATCTATGCAGCATTCTCAATAGATCATAGTCCACCTAGCTGTTAAGGAATAGCAGTGTGAGAAATTCTGCAACCTGGTTATATGTTGAAATTTACTATTTTCTTTTTTATTGACATGATTGCCTAAAAAGTTAGTAATCTAGAGTGGGATGTATAGTAGACACAAACTCCCTGAGGGACAACTGATATTGCCAAATCCATAAAAAGAATTTACCAAGAATTGGGGTCCATAAAAGTTAAGGAATTAATGAGCTGTCTGCTTCCCACATACTTCAAATCCCAAAGCATCTTTGTGGGTATATGCTTTGTGATTCAAGAAATTCATCAAATTATTGCACATAAAATGCCTTCAATTGTTAGACCACTATTATATATGTCCCCAGCAGAAAACGAACTGTCTAGAAGTAAGGCAGAACTTTCTAAAGTGTTCCAGTTTCATATGTACATAAAAAATAGTTGATCAAGTCAGAATGAATGAGTTGATCAAGTCAGAGTTTAAGTTAAAACAGGCCTCTTTAAAATGGGATTTCTCAAGGCCTTTAATATACAGGCATGGACTGTAAACTTCGGGACAGGAATAGAGTTTGCAGCACTCTCCAAACAGTTGACACAGAATCCCTTTTTAAGCTGGTCACTAGTGATCCAAGGAAACTTTTCAGGAACACTATTAAGTTAGAAGCCATGCTCCACATTAGAAAATTTCCTATTTTTTTCCACCCAAAATAAGAGCTTTTATTCACAATCATAAATTCTCCTATTGATAAACAAATGTAATTACATGTTGGTTGGATTCATATCTGAGCATGAGTTTCAGCCCCCCCACTTACTGACTATGTGTGTACTTTGAAAGTCACTCAGTCTCTCTAGGTCTGTTTCCTCACCTATAAGATGAAAGAAACTATAATATCTCATAGAACTTGCACAAAAACTAAGTCAAGTAACAGATGTTGAAGTGACTTTTTAAACTGTAAAAAATTATGTCTGTTAATATTATCATAAATAAAACTCATTTACCTCAATAGAAGAGCAAATAGACATTTACACTGGAAAACTGGACATGATGAAATGTCTTTTTTTCATAAATTGGTTAATAAAATCCATGAAGAACAATGAAGGTAGATAACATTTTAAAATCCAAAATTTTTTCCATTATATTTCCCCTCTACTCCAGTACTATAATAATCATTATATTAGTTCTATTGTATTATTGTATTTGTTCTAGTAGTCATTGTATTAGTTCTATTGTATTAACTGCTAAAACAAAACTTGAAATAATAGTGACTTAAGATAGGAGTTTATTTATCTTTTATGTAAGTATCTGAGCATAAGCAATTACAAAATAATACAGTGTCCAAGCCTGAGGTTCCATCTTTCTGGTTGCTGTGCCAGTACTTGAGAGCCATCTTGATGTATAAGGACCCAGAAAGAAAAGGAAAGAAAAAACAATTGCATACATCATTCCTGCTCACGTCCTATTGGCAAAATTCAGATGGCCACAACTAGCTGCAAGGGAGGCTAGTAATTATGCTATTTATACTGGATGGCCAGGTGTCCAGCTGAAATTTGAAAGGTCTATTATAAAAAAGAGAGAGAACAGATATGAAGGAGCATAGTCATGTTGGGATGCAATCATGTTATCTAATTATAATCAGTATTAGGATCTTAAAGATTCTGTCCTTATTTGCACTAAATTTCAATTTCAGTAAGAATTTCTCAAATAATTGACCCTGGGGATAGAAAGATTATATGACATGACATTTGTCCTCTTTTTCAAATACCTTGATCCAATTTCTTTAATATCATAAATCAAAGGCCTCCCTGTCATTCATTTTCCAGTCAATTGTGTTGCTGATAACCCTCTCTGTTGATTCTAAGTTAATTTTGATGGAAAGGCATATGTGACTCAAATCAGTCAACATGACCATCCCAACATATGGTAACAATTGATCAACTAATGATCAAATAGAGAAGTACTTTCTCAAGAATTCTTGCTATCTCTATTATTATATTCCTCAACAGTTCTATCTCAATAATAATAAAGCCATCATTTAATAATCAAGTACCATACTGCATTTTGGGTGTTTCATTATCATTAATTCTCATAACCTTTCCATGATGAATGCATTCAACATACTCATTTAAAAATGAGTATGAAGATTTAAAAAATTAGTTTGCCAGGCTCATCAAGTTTCAATTGTTTGCCTGAGATTAGTAAACAATATAGCCAGATTTGCAACAGGTCTGTCTTATTTCAAAGCCCATGCTTACAGCTCCACCTAAAGTAACATATCCATCCTGGTTTACCTGGAACTCACCAAGTTTTAGCACTGAATGCCCCACACAGCAGGAACCCCATTCAGAGTCAGCAAACTCAGACTTCACCACATTGGCCAACCTAGCCTGTCAGTATCCTACCATCTGAAACTGCTTCACTGTGAAGAAGCAAAAAGCAAATTACTTTATAATGAAATTTGAAGATCTTTGCTCTAGAGCATGAGCTCATACAATTTATGTGATAGTAAATGCATTAGTAAGTTTATTAATGTATTTTTTAAAACAATTTTATAGATATGTCCTCCAGGGATTAAGTGAACAGAAAAAGTAATTAGTAATTTTTTTTTTAAAAAGTACTAATCAGATTTGCACTCTAATCAGCACTGTTGGATAGACCTTTCTAAAAATGTTAAACAATTTTATAGATATGTCCTCCAGGGATTAAGTGAACAGAAAAAGTAATTAGTAATTTTTTTTAAAAAAAGTACTAATCAGATTTGCACTCTAATCAGCACTGTTGGATAGACCTTTCTAAAAATG
>NW_007735017.1:32137-32760 GCF_000696425.1 Galeopterus variegatus
AAAAAGTACTAATCAGATTTGCACTCTAATCAGCACTGTTGGATAGACCTTTCTAAAAATGTTCTATACCTGTGCTGTCCAATGTAGCAGCCACTAGCCGTATGTGGCTATTGAGCACTTGATATGTTGCTAGTGTGACTGAGAAACTAAATTTCTGATTTTATTTAATTTTAATTAATCTAAACAGCCACATGTGGCTATTAGTAATTATATTGGATGTACAGTTCTAGATAAACAATCTTTATATAAACGCTTAATGCCATGTATCACATGGGACACTTCTCTGGGGAAGTACTGTGTTGGGACCCAGACAGTGATATGCCAAAATGAAGGCCTCAGAAGCAACCTCAAAAGAGTTTTCCTCTGGCCTTTTTCTGTCCTTCTGTCTCTCAGCCTCATCCTCCCCTGAGATGAGCCATAGAAACTACAATTTCTCTCACCTAAGATAAGTCATAGAAACCAGAAACACTGTTATCCGAAGCCAGCCATAAACACTAAAACTATACTAATCTTTCACACATACCCCTTTCTGTCTCGGAGCTGACCATAAAGAAATTCTCTGGGGCCAGCCCGTGGCTCACTCGGGAGAGTGCGGTGCTGACAACACCAAGGCCACGGGTTCA
>NW_007735017.1:32919-47183 GCF_000696425.1 Galeopterus variegatus
GTCTATTAACATTAGATTACATTTTTCTTGTTCAATCACATTTCTACACGGCTGTGCCTGCTTCATAGAACCTAAGCAGAAATATGGACAATTTTCCCTACATCTTTGGGTCGGTCTTCATTCTGAAGACTCCCATGTCACGTAAAACTTTGATACAATAAATTTATTATGCCTTTTCTTCATATTAATCTATGTTTGCTTGTGATTTTTCAGACAACCTTCAGGGGATTAAAGGGAATGTTTTCCCGTGGCCCCTACAACAGACAGACATAGGGAACTTGAAATGAGTCCTATTGCCTATAAAAATGGCAATTAAAGCAATAACTGAGAAGACTTGTGTGTGAATGTGTGTGTGCTGTTTAAATGCGGGGTGTTAATACTGACTGCTCAGACAAGGAGGAACAGCATCGTCTTTCACACTTCTCAAAATCAGAAAGCCTTTACTTAGTTTCATTTGTTCAGAGAGAATGGTCCATTACTCTAGAAAATAAAATTGATTCTATAATAAATGAAAAGTAATACAATAAATGGAGGGAATTACATCTCGTTAATTCTCAGCAGAGGGAGGAAAAAGAGAGACTTCTGTGGTCTCTGCTTTTCTGAGATCTGAAGCAACTGGAAGGCACCTGTCCTGAGCTCTTTGAACATCTAGAAGAGAATTCATTATAAACTTTAAGAAACCCAGCAGTTCTCTGAAAAGAAGCTCTCCATTGGGGTTTTGAGCTATTGAAAAAATAATGAGTGGGGAAAGTAGTTTGTTACTCTTACAGAGTAGTTGGTTATTTTATATATGTCACACTTATTAATGTTCCTCAAAGAAGGCTTTATTACTGATAGTCAAAAATTATTTGGAAGAAAGAATCGTCATTCACCTTTCAATTCTAAATAAGTCTTCCATTTCCTGTTTTTTATTGAGGCAGGCTGGTTCTTTTAACATTTATTTTATCGCCAACTTAGTACAGGTTTTACATTTCTATCAGCTGTCAGCTCAATTTATTTTATAACTTAAAAAAACTGATATACTCTTCTTAATTACACTTCTTTCTATTTATTAGGTTGTATCAATAGAATTTAAGAGTAGTTCTAAAATGTTACATTTATATAATATACAGGCTACAGTGAACTTTTTTATTTAATATTTGATGAAATGAACAGTTTTTTTCAAGATTAGTCAGAAAAGATTATAAAAAGAACCAGTGGAGATTCATACCAGCTTTAGGAGAAAAAGAACTAAAGCATGAAACCTCAGCAAACTTTAAGTATCTAAACCAGAATTACTTTACAATTTTTTTAACCAGCAAATAGACAAACGATATTCCAACTCTAAAATTTCTGTGTTCTTAGAAGCCATGGAATGAACCAAGTTACTTTTCAAGGTTACCTCCCACTGCCATTAAAGCTATTTGCACATCCGCCTCTAATCAGATTAAAGTAGATTAAAGATTTATGAGAGCAGGACTTTGGGTGTTATATTCACTACTACACCCTCAGCTCATGGTAAGTAGTCAGTATATTCTTGTTATTGTAAGTTTACTCTGTTTCTTCTCTGATAACGCCTCTTTTGTGGAGTCAAACAACTTTACCTAGAGTTTCCGTCTATAAGTAAAAGATCGTTACAGTGTTTGTGGATAACAGGAAACAAAAGACTAAACTACCAAGGTGGAGAAAATATTTTAAATCCCAGCTAGTAATGGCAACTATATGTAGTTTATTAGGAGCAGCACATATAAGTAAACTGGACCCTTCTTTTAAGTAAACATTACCAAGGAAAAGCTGAGAAAGGGCAGACCACCTTAAGATAGTGATTTCTCCACCTGGGGAGTTAAAAGATAGGGGAGGAGTCTCAGAATATTGGGTATAGAACCATGGACATGAAGCATATTTGATACAAATTCACATTTTGAAAATAAAATTACAGGCAACGAATTCTTCACTGATGTTGAATAATTGAGAAAAAAGTTGGCGGTGGGTGTAAGTCAATCTACGAAGATGTTTTAGAAACATTTGCACATTTTAATACCTGGCTATGCTGCCATCTGAAAACAGAAGTACAATCTTAAAGAGGAAGCAGGGTGAGGAATGGAAACCATAAATTAACTAATATTTGTTAAAGTGTCAGATGTTTGAATTTTGTCCTGTCAACTTCACCAAATGTCAGGTAGTCCCCTTTATCCAGCCACATGCATCTCAAGACCTGCCCTCTGTCTATACACTTTAGGTTCCCAAGAGATATAACACAACGAATGCTCCAGCCAAACGGACACTCTTTTAAAAAAAAAATTTATTTTTATTGAATCATAATTGAGTATCCATATTTTTGAAGTTCAATGTTGACATATGTTGATCAAATCAATATTACCAGTACGTATATTGTTACAAATTGTACTTATTCTTTATGCCCCTTGTCCAATCTTTCCCTATCCCCCTCTCCCTCCTGCCTCCCACCTCTGATAACCCTAGATTCCTTCTCTTCTTCTGAAAGAATAATCAACAAATCTGTTGATTTGTTGCCTAGATGATCTGTCCAATGCTGAGAGGTGTGTTCAGGTCCCCCAATATTATAATAGAGCAGATGCTTCTTCTGTCGTTCTGGAATGGGCTTTGTGGAGAGAGACATCCTCTTCTTTTCTTTGGTCTCTGCTGGTGACTCTCCTTGTATCAATGCACTCCAATGGCTGGTGGACCATCTGCATGGTGGTTGTGATGTCTAGCCACTTTTGCGGCAGCCGTGGTTACTGTGGTGGCTGTGGTAGGCCACCCACATGGAGCTGATGTTTTTGGCATGCTCCTTTGTGTTGGTGGTGTGCCTGGTTGTGGGCAGTGGTTCTGGTCCCCACCACCATGCCTCAGGTTCCCCAGCAGCCTCAAGGCGCTGGTTTGTGTGCCTGGGCTAGAACTAATTTTTTGTCCTTTCCTTACTTCTAAAATGGAGGAACTTCCTGTGGGAACCAGTTCTTGAGCTCTGTGGTTGAGCTAAATTACTGCTTTGCTGCTATTTCCCTAGGAAAGTCTTTTTGTGCAGCTCAGGTTTTAATGGTTGACTTTATAAATACTTCCAGCTCTCAAGAGACCCAGTGCACCTGGGTTGTGTAGAAACTCTGATCTGGGCCTGAGTCTTTTTATCAAACTACGCTCCATGCAATTCTATATTCCTGACCAGTCTCCTCTGAGTGGTCCTGCCCTGATTGAGGGGTGGATCGGCTATCCTTCCTGTGTCCCAGTGTTCTCCCAGTGGCCAATCTTCCCCACCGCCTGTGCTGCAAACACTTCCCATGGGATGGGCCATGCACAGGTCCCTTGTGGTGACTCACCAGCCTCTGAATGGCTTTTTTTCAGTTGTTGTGGCTCCTTGCTCCTATGTGGGTCCACGGGAACCCTATTAGTGGTCTTGCTGTCCTGGGGGCCACCAAGGCCCCCTTCTCCCCTGCCATCTCCAACAACTCCATCCAAAGGGCACAGCTGTGGCTTCTGCCGGCTCCTGCTCCATGTGCTCAGCAGCTCCAGCTTTAAAGTAGCCGCAGCACAAAACGCTCTGAGCAGTTTTTGATTTCTCTCATCGCGGCTTCTCTCACCTTCATGCACTCCGTAGGTCTCTCCTCCTCTTCCCCTGAGCTCTAGCAGACCCAGCTTGGCTGTTGTTGCATTTTTATATTTGTAAGTGGGTTGATTTATGGGAGAGAGTGATGGTGGGGACCTCCTATTCTGCCATCTTGACCAGAAGCCAAAGGGACACTCTTTATTCCTGGCTAAGTCATCTCTTGAGCTGTCTTTTTACTCCAATGAGCCGGATTTCATGACACAAAAACATGGAGAATGTCTCTGACTTTTCTCCCATAAAGCCAGATCCTGTTTTCTTTCCAGTGGGTTCCAACACAGTCCCACCGAGCCCTCCAAAGCAAATTTCGCACACTGTTCCCCCTGCTGAGGATGCTCTGCCCGCACAGGCCACGTGGCTGCTACTTGTTCTCTCACTTCATTCAGGCCTCTGCTCAGCAGAGATGCCTTCCTGACCACCTTGCCTCGTCCCTCTCTGAATCCTGTCACCCCTCAGGTATCACCTCAGTAGATTGGCCCCCCTGTATTCTTCTTCATAGCATTTATTACCACCTGACATTCCAGTATATTGTGTTATGATATGCATGTTGGTGCGTGTGTGTGTGTGTGTGTGTGTGTGTGTGTATTTGGTTTACTAACTAGTATGTAAATCCATGAAGGTAGAGACTTGGTATCCCCAACAGTTCTAGGCATAGAGAAGGAAGAGAATCTGAGACTCTCCTTCAAAATATTGGTTTTCCTTAAATAACTATTATTTTTAATTACGTATTCACATTTACGTGTTTGCACATGGGCGTTTAAATTGTACAGTAAGTCTCAGGTATTCTTCCCCCCCACCCCACACACACAGCTGGCGGGTACTCAGGCACACTCTGAGAATCTCTAGCATCAAAACTCCCACTTTAGAGAACTTTCATGAGTAGGCTTTAACTTGAGAGTGGGGGTGAGGGAATGAACACCACTATTCTTCCATTCTTTCCTTAAAATGCTGACTGCCCATGGCCCAGGCCTTTACCTGCAATCAATTGGAATTGGGATTATTCTGGGATTCTTCTGGTAAAATTCACATTTTCTTTCCTTTTATTTGTATGGGATTGTGTATTCCTCATCTGTTTTATATCTTCCAGAAATTCCTTATTCTTGTCGCCGATTGACACTCTACTTTTCTACTCTTTTAAAAATGGGATATATCTGGATCCAATCAATCAGAACCATGCTTTTCTCTCTTAATTTCCATAATATCCTAAGGAAATCACCTAATGAAATTGTGGCCACTTTAAAAAGAAAGAAACTAAGGGCCGGAAAGTTTAAGGAACTAGCTCTCCACCACATAGTCAGTAAATGTCAGAGACAATATTTACAGTCAGACCCAGAGAGCTCTTGACCACTCTGCCAACGATTCAGAGCAGAGTTAGAAAAGCTTCCCTGTGTGTTTTATGTAGCTTTTTAAAGATCAACTGTACAATACTACGGAACATTAGTGGTAAACTTAAAGTGACCTACAGCCCACAAAGTTCAGGCAGCTGTCCTTTGTTTATAAATCTGGGGAAAATGAACATCCCAAGTTTCCACCAGGATATAAACTCACTTGCCTAAGACAAAAAAAAAGTGTAGATTTTCCCCCAAAACTTGAACTAAAACTGGATAGATTGTATGTACAGTTTGAAAAAACATCACAAATTTATTTCCAGTGGTTCTTAAATATCCATGAATTTGTTTACTTGTTTAAATGGAAGTTATGAAATAGTCACTTATGCCATGGCTGCTATTAAAGCCAAAAATGTATAGAAAATTAACAGTCAGCCTTCTCGTGAAAAAATTTAAGTGTATTTTTTATGAGTGGACTTTGGAATAAATATATACAAAAAAATGTAAAAGTTAAACCTCCAATGTTTCTTATAGGGACATATTTTGTGCTGTTCTACTGAACATAATTTTGTATCCTTCACTCTTTATTCCTGGCTAAGTCATCTCTTGAGCTGTCTTTTTACTCCAATGAGCCGGATTTCATGACACAAAAACATGGAGAATGTGGCATAGATAATAGCTTACATTATAATGGCTGTATGCTATTCTATTTTATAGTTGAATAGTACAATTTGGTTGAACTGTGCCCTCCTAATAATCACTTAAAGTAGTTCTAATTTTCCATAATTTTAAACACTGCAGTCAGCCTTACACATGTTCATTATTTGGTTGTCTGGTATCTACTTAGAATAAATGTCCGGCTTGAAGAGGATGCTCTGTTTCAGTCAACTTGAATATAGAAAAGTTATTCCAATTTAGACTCAGAAAGAAGATATGGAAGGGCCTATATCCCTTCCCACTGTTCCAAAAGAAATAAAACTTTTTTATCCTTTCCTATCTAATGTTATTTCTTTTAAATGAATCTTTTTGTTTTATTTGAGTTATGTATTTCTTATTGAGCTTGAGTATCTTTTAAAATGTTCATTGAATCTATATCTTTTTATAGAAAATTCCTTTACTGACCTACGCCTATTTTTATAGTTGTTTGTTAGCACTTTCCTTGTTGAATACTAAGATTTTATTTAATTAAGATTATGAGCCATCCATCTGTTATATATTTAGGAAAATTTTTTCTCATCAGTCATCCATCTTTCAATGTTGTTTATGAAGTTTTTATGTGACAGACAGTTTTAATTGTTAGCTAGGCTATTTAGCCAATATTTTCCTTTATGATAACTGCTTTTAGTATCATACTCAGAAAATTAGTCTCCTATGTATTTTTCTTCTAACTCTTTTAGGGTATCACTATTAATATTTAACTCTTTACTCTGTATGAAATTTCTATGAGCATAAATTATAAGGAAGGGGTCAAAGTTTAATTTGATTTTGTTTTGTTTCAAATTGCAAGCCATCTCATTCATTCATTTGACAAATACTTATGGAGCATCTAACTATGTGCCAATCAAAGTGAGGTATAATCATGAACTAGACAGGCATAGTCCTGACCCTTGAGGTGCATATAATTTAGCAAAATAGAGAGAGAAACAAGAAAACAAACATACAGATAAGTACAAAAATTGTGATAAGTGCTACCAAGCAAGAGAATAGATATCCTGATGAAGAAAACAGGGCAGGGATGAACTGAGATAAGATGGATAAGAACGGCCTTTCAGAGAAAGTGGAAAACTCAAGGACAAGAGCGAGCCAGCCGTGCAAAGAGCAGGGAGGAGAATCTGAGTTGTGAAAACAGAATAAGCAATGGATTCAAGGCAGGAAAAGTCCTCTAGGTATTCAAGGAACTAAAAGAAACCATTTGCACTTTTTTATGAAATGTCTGATGAGCTCATTTTTCTAGTAGGTTATCTTTTGCTTATTATCAATCAGGGTAATACAAATTAAACCCACAATTAGATTATATTATACTCCCAACAGATAAGCAAAAATTTCTAACTTGAATATGTTTTGCTCAGAACGTAGAGCAAGGAGAACTCTCCTACACTGCTTGCTGGCAAATAAGTTGGTACCACTACTTTAGAAAACAGTTTGACATTGTCCCATAAAGCTGAAGATACACATAACTACAACTCAGCAGTTCCACTACTGATTATATACTCTTGAGGAACTCATGCACAAAATAATTGTGTGAAAATGTTTATAACAACATTATCACTGTACCAAAAGAATGACAATTCAGAAATCATCAACAGTAAAATGGATAAATAAACTGTGGTATATTCTACAATGAAATAGTATACAGCAACGACAACAAACCGACTACAAGTATGCAAAAGAATGTGGAAGATCTCAAAAACAAAATGTTCATATTTAGAATCTAGGCACAAAATGCAAACATCATCATTTTATTTATCTGACCATCAAAAACAGGCAAGTTTAGCAATATTGTTTAGGGGTGCACACATAGGTGGTAAAATTATTAAAAGCTGCTAGAAATGATGATCATGAAAGTCAGAATAGTGATTAATTCCATGGGGGAGGAAAGGTGCTATGATCAGCTTCAAGGATGCTGACAAAGTTCTTTTTCTTGTACTGGGACTTGGAAGCAAGAGGAACAAACTTGTACTAACACGAAGCTCATGCTGTCTGCTTGCCGTAAGTAATAAAGTCCTTTGTCTCTGATTCAGTCTCCATAAAATAGAGGCAGTCCAACTTGTTAGCTTGAAAATGGCATAAAATTTCAAACCCTTCACAGTTTTTGACACAAAGTTGATCAGTTAATAAGGAGTGGAATTTGGATTGAGCCTAGATTTGTCTAACCCAAAATCTGTGCACTTAACCAGTACATGACTCTATTCTAAGATGACACTGAGAAGGTAACTTTAATGTAAGTAAATTGACCAGTAGATAAATGTGAGTAGTAAGCTAGTCCTGGAAAATAATGAAGCCATTTAAAAACTTTTCTTCTCTTTGAGATGCCAGTGTGTGCTCTTACGTGCAGTTCCATGACGCCACTGACTCCCTGCTTCATTCACGAGGGATTTCCAGTAAATATTACCTTGGCTGTGCAAAAGTGAACCCCAAAATTTACTTTCTCTGTCACCTATGGAGGAATTTAAGTAATCCTTTGCTAGAGTGTCCTTGCACTGCTGCTTTCTTGTTGAATTACTTTCTGGATAGGCCTTGTCTCCCTTTTAGACTCTAATATCTTTAAGGGTCCTATGGTTGGAATGGGTTCCTCAAAGTTCATATATTGTAACCTTCATCCCCAATGCAACAGTGCTGAGAGACAGGACCTTTAGGAGGTGGTTAGGTCATGAGGGCTCTGCCTTCCTGTATGGATTAATATTGTTATCACAGGAGTAAATTAGTAATCATGGGAGTAAGTTACTGATAAAATGATGGGTTCAGTCCCTTTTCCTCTTTCTCTTGCCCTCTCTCTCACCATGTGGTGCCGTCTGCCATGTCATGACACAGCAAGATGACCGTCACCAGATGCGGCCCCTCAATCTTCCCAGCCTCTGGAACCATGAGTTAAATACATTTTTATATATTTATATATTTAGTTTAAACCAAAAATACATTTTTGTTATTATAAATTACCCAGTCTCAGGTATTCTATTACAGCAGCACAAAACAGACTAAGACAAAGGGGAAGTCTTTTCTGTTTTACATTTTCCTTTATGTCTAAACAGTGTCCCATATAGAATGGCTTGTAGGTTACTTGTGAACTGATAAGCTTCCAACAGAGACAATTTGAACATGCTCTTTAGTTGTCTGTGAACCCTCTGCCTTCCGTTCTTTACACTTGAGCATCTGAAAATAATTGGAAAAAACCATACACCTGAGTAAACTGCTTTCATTTCCCATAAGTCGTCTCAAATCTCATATGGCCTCTCAAATTTACCCAGCACTCCACTATATCTCTCAGGTAAGTTTGCTCTTTTACTCTCCTCACACCACTTAGCTTTCCTCTCTTCTCCCTATTCTCAGCTAATAAGTTTGTCTCTAGTCTACATCATTACAAAAACTAAGGCCGTAAGATGGGACATTCATCTTGCAATCAATAATTCTGCAAAATTGCCTGTACCTGAGCTCATCTTCTCCATTTCTCTACTACATCTAACAAGGGATAGTCCTCATGTTTTGTAGAGCCCATCACCTATATCCTTTTAAGATTCTTAAACTGTGGATCACTCTCCTCTGTCTCATGCATTATCAGTCTTTCCCTCTCTCTGATGGATCATTCCCATCAGCACAGATACATGCATTAGAATATTTTACATTTATTAATTTTTCTGATGGGTGTTGGAAAGAAAGTATCTTTCTTATTCATTTTTAGAAACTTTATATTTCATGGATCTTCGCCTTTTCTCAGAAACGTTACAAATATGTTTTCTGCCTTTAACTTTGTTTATTAAATCTTCTGACAATTTTTTAAAAATTTTAGACAACCAGAAATTTAGGTTATTCCCTTTACTATTTCAAGGACTTGTGTATTGTTTAGTAGGGTCTTTTACCAATCCAAAATTTGCTAAATATTTTTCTATTTTCTTCCAGTACTTTTTTTTAGTTTTGTTATGTACAAACTGTCTAGAATTCATTTATGCATATGGTAGGTTAGCAGTCTGTCTTTGCATTTTCTTTTCAGATGTATCACGAATGTTTTAATGCCATTTGCTAAGTAGTTCGCCACTATATGCCAATTTTGGCATATACTTAATCTCCATATACATACATGTATTTCTGTACAATCTTATTTTTTCTCTCCATTCGTCTATTGTCTATCCATACTTAAACAAATTTCTATCTTATAGACTGCTTCATCCTCACTCTTTTTCACTTTTCAGAATTGTCTTGACAATCCTCAGACATTTACTCTTACAGATGACCTTTAGCATTAGCTTTTAAATTTCATTTTAAAGTCCCATCAAGTTTTTTTGTGTAGTGGTTGCATTGAATGTCATTTTGAGAAGACTTGACATTTATAGTGGTGAATCCTTCCATCCAGAAACATAAATTCATGATTGCTCCACATTCAGATACACTTTTATGTCCTTTTATAGCACATAGGAAAGAGATGTAGGGAGGATATCTTATAGTGCTTTCACTTCTATTGCCATTAGTCATTAACTTAGATTACTTAAATTTAGTTCAGTTAGGTGCAGTATAATTTCAAAAGTGACACGGAAAATTGCTAAGAAATCCATCCTTTGAGAGAGCATTTCCTTTTTTTTTTAAAAAAGATGACCGGTAAGGGGATCTTAACCCTTGACTTGGTGTTGTCAGCACCACGCTCAGCCAGTGAGCGAACCGGCCATCCCTATGTGGGATCCGAACCCGGGGCCTTGGTGTTATCAGCACCACACTCTCCCGAGTGAGCCACGGGCCGGCCCAAGAGGGAGCATTTCCTAAGCAGAGAACAGAAGTAGGAGAAGTGATGCCTTCATACAGTTGTCTCCCCTCCTGGCACCTAAACTTGACCCCACGTTGTAGAGTCAGGGATCACCCGGGCTCTCTTCCTTTGCACAGTTTGCTGATGCCATTAGTTCCCAGGTTTCCTTCAAACTGCTTCCCATTTTTAAAGGCAACAACATTAAATTGTTCATTCCAAACTCATTAGTCTGGGCCAACGATCTAGCATTTGAAAAAGTGTGACTCATCTTAATTAACACCTATTAAATCCCTGCCTTAGCCAATACCATTTTGATTTAGTGGAATACAAGTTTCATGAGCAAGTAGTGAGGGAAAACATGGGTAATTCAGGTGACTAGCAAAGAATAGGAAGCTCTAATATTCAGTTTGATATATTATTTGCACATGGTTCTCTGTGGCTCTACTCTATGCCATTTGAGAATGAGAAGCAAAGTATCAAGTTCTATGCATGGTGGTAAGATTTTCAATGCTAGCAGAACGTAAGTGTTAACAATGACAATGGTAAGAGTTATGATTTATTGAACATTTATTCAATATCAGATGCGCTTCTAAGAATTTTTAAATCATTAACTTACTGCAATCACATGGATAGGTTTTTCTATCCCCACTTTTACAAACAAGGACCTCAAAATGCAGAGTTTAAGTAGACTGCTCTAGAAAATGGCAGAGCTAGAAGACAAACTCAGGTGTGTTAGGATCCACAGCCTCAAGCTGTTTCTGTGCTACCCATGGCCTGTCCATTATCACTGAGTGGTTTACCTGCTGCATCAGTAACCTATGGCTGCTGAAACACATTACTCCAAACTGTATGGCTTAACACAACTGAAATGTATTAAGTTTCAGTTAATACATTTATTGCCTGTATTAACAAATGTCATACAGTTCTGCAGGCCAGAAGATCAAGATCAATATCACTGGGTCAAAATCAAGGTGTCTACAGTGCCGCACTCCCTCCAGAGGCTCTTGAGGAGAATCTCTAACTTGCCTTCCACCTTCAGGTGGCTCCTTCAATTCCTTCTCCTCTGTTTATATGTGTGTGTTTCAAATTTCCCTTTTCCTCTCTTTCATAGGGTACATGTGATTATCCACCTGGATAATCCAGGATAATCTCCTCATCTCATCTCAACACATTTAACTAAATCACATCTACAAAGACCTTTTTTCCAAATAAGGTCACATTTACAGGTTCCAGAAATTAGGACCTGATACATTTGGGTGCCATTATTAAACCTACTACACCTACTCATGTTCCAACCCAACCAAAAGCAAGACAAGAATAATGGTAAAGGATGATTTTTTTCTTTAAGACCCTTCCATTATAGGTATTAGGAGAGAGGGACTCCAGTCAACCAAAATAATAAGACAAGAGAATTATACAGATACCAAAGACCCCCAGAGTTCAGACACGGGTCTTTTGCATTAATGCCAGAAAGTCCCAGCATTTAGGTTAGTACCTTATATATAGGAGGTACTGAAGAAATATTTATTTAAATACTTAAAATTTCTGTATGGAAATTATTAAGTATAACTGACTAATTATGTAACTTAGTGATGGAAAACTTTAATTTTTTAAAGAGGAAAATAATACAAAGAGGTTTAAAAGGTAATAAAGAAGGATTAGAAATTTTTTAAAATTTCTGTATGGAAATTATTAAGTATAACTGACTAATTATGTAACTTAGTGATGGAAAACTTTAATTTTTTTAAAGAGGAAAATAATACAAAGAGGTTTAAAAGGTAATAAAGAAGGATTAGAAATTTAATGACCTATTAAATTATAAGTATTTTTAAGGTATCCTCAGCAAAAAAGTAATGTGATTTTTTTTATTTAGTTCAATAAATTATTTTAAAGAGCATATCCTTGGGGTCCCTCACTTAAAAAATTATTTTAAAGAAATTTTTGAAGAATAAATGCAATGGAATTTTTCTTCTACATTTTAGACTCAATAAGTAGAGAATTCTTTATATGTCTAAGTTAAAACAGTATCTTCAACAGCTTGATTGATTTAAAAAATATTTTAAATAGACATGTATAATAGCATAGACATGTGCAAATAAAATGCAAAGCCAAATAAACAGGAAAATATCTGGCAAGTATCTAGGTTACCAGAGTTGTTAACACTGAAAAAATATTTATTTTCCTTGATTTGTCATTACTGATCACTATAACAAATTCGAAACCACATTAATTATGTTAATAGAAGAATCCATCTTGGGAGATGAGGCTTTGTACTAGTTAAGGTGAAGAAATAGCAACACTATTTTTCCCTAAGTAAGCAATAAATATAGACTGTGATTTACTTTTTTAAACGTAAATTATTAAATAATCTCTGTTAGTCTGGAAGCAAGATAATACAGCTGCTGCAACACAACTGATTAACTCAGCTAAGTAATGTGAAATTTTATAAATCAGGTCTTGCAATTATATGTTGCTTCGAAGACTTCAGCTCTTTGTACCTTATCAGTATAAATTAAATATGAAAAGGACCCTTACTCTAGATGACTCTGATGAAGCTTCACAGGAATATTTAAGTAGAGTTTGGGGAGAAAACGGGGGTGGGGTGTGGTAGGTGGGGAGGGAGGGGACAAAGCCCTGGGGAAAAAAGTAGCAATCAACAAGGAAGCCTGATTGGAACTTTTCTCCATCACATATCTATAGTTATATGCAAAACTGTCCATGTACAAAGTAGTAAAGGTAGGAAATCTGGGAGATTAGAATGTGATAGAGTTTGGATGTTATTGTCCCCCCAAAACTCATGTGGAAATCTGATCCCCAAGGTGACAGTGTTGGAAGCTGTTTGAGTCATGGGGGCGGGTCCCTCATGAGTGGATTAATGCTCTCCCTGGGGGGTGGGGTTGGACAGTGTGAGTTCGTGCTTTATTCGTTCCGCAAGAACTGGTTGTTTATAGGAGCCTGGGGAGTCCCTCTCTCCTCTCTCACTCTCAAACCTTTTTCTTTATAAGGTATCCAGTCTCAGGTATCCTGTTATAGCAACACAAAAATGGGCTAATACAGAATGATTCCAAACAGATTGAGATATTAAGAGTACCCACCACATGAGGTTGTTGTGAATGTTAAATTTGATTATACCCCCCAATATATTAAGCTCAGTGTCTCAACAAAAGCATGTGGCAAAAACCATTAACTGTTATGATAAAAATGTTTTGACTCCTCACTGAGGACATTTAAACCAGGAACTCGATATCCTGGAAAGAGCTCTGATGTACCAGAAAGCTGTGGATGCCAGTTCTTGCTGGTTAGCTTCCGGCTATGGGAAAGGCTTTCACTTTCTCAGGGCTTGAATGGGAGTTGCGATAATTTACCTGACAGTGAAATAAACTGGATTATTTGATAAATCCCTTCCAGCTGTGATAACCCTAAATAGATGCCACCAGGCAGAACATAAATCATCACCATAACAGTTAAAATAAATAAATTAGCAGACTACACTTTGACTTTGAAGAAAATGGAATTAAGGATATTAAGAAAATGGTTACAGAACAAAGTAACAGATCACTTTTACTTAGACTCATTTAGAAAGGTTAAGAGCAAGAGATAATCCTTAATCATAGGTAGTCTTTTGAGAGAAGGCATACCTAATTGGGACTAATGGTGTAAACTGAAAACAGAGATTCACACTTTCTTTTTTTTTTTTTTAAAGATGACCAGTAAGGGGATCTCAACCCTTGACTTGGTGTTGTCAGCACCACGCTCAGCCAGTGAGCGAACTGGCCATCCCTATATGGGATCCGAACCCGTGGCCTTGGTGTTATCAGCACCGCACTCTACCGAGTGAGCCACGGTCCGGCCCGAGATTCACACTTTCACTCAAGGCTGTTGCTTCGAAGAC
>NW_007735017.1:48162-68672 GCF_000696425.1 Galeopterus variegatus
ATGACCAGTAAGGGGATCTCAACCCTTGACTTGGTGTTGTCAGCACCACGCTCAGCCAGTGAGCGAACCGGCCATCCCTATATGGGATCCGAACCCGTGGCCTTGGTGTTATCAGCACCGCACTCTACCGAGTGAGCCACGGGCCGGCCCGAGATTCACACTTTCACTCAAGGCAGTCTATACAGCCCAATAAAAAGATGTGTTTGAGAAAATTATCAGAAAATATAAAACCACCAAAAAATGTATGACTAAATATTTACCAATTCACAGACTTCTCTCCAAAGAAATATTGGTCTGTGCAGAAGGTGATGGTTTTGTCCTTATTTCTTTTCTTTTTAACCACATGTATTTGTCATTTATTTGTGGTAAGAACACTTTAAAATCTACTCTTTTAGCAATTTTCAAGTTACAATACATTATAATTAACTATAGTCACTGTGTTGTACAATAGACCTCAAATTTATTCCTCCTGTCTAATTGAAATTTTCTGTCCTTTGACCAACATCTCTCCAATCCCGCCACCTCCAGTCCCTGGTAACCACCATTCTACTCTCTACTTCTATGAGTTGAACATTTTTAGACTCCACATATAAGTGAGTTCATGTGGGTTGTCTTTCTATGCCTGACTTAATGTTCTCCAGGTAAATCCATGTTGTAAATGACAGGATTTTCTTCTTTTTTTAAGGCCAAATAGTATTCCACTGAGTGTATATACCACATTTTCTTTATCAGTTTGTCCACTGATGGACACTAAGGTTGATTCCATATCCTGCTGTTGTGAACAGTGCTGCAATGAACATGGACGTGCAGATATCTCCTCGACATACTGATTTCATTTCCTTTAGATATGTATACCCAGTAGTGGGATTGCTGATCAATATGGTAGTTCCATTTTTAGTTTTTCAGGAATCTCCATAGTGTTTTCCATATGACGGTACTAATTTATATTCCCACCAACAGTGTGCAAGGGTTCCCTTTTCTGCACATCCTCACCAACACTTGTTATCTTTTATCTTGATAGTAGCCATTCTAACAGGTATGGTTATCTCATTGTGGTTTTAATTTGCATTTTTCTGATGATTAGTGAAGTTGAGCATTTTTTAATATACCTGTTGGCCACTTGTATATCTTCTTTTAAGAAATGTCTATTCAGGTCCTTTTACCATATTTTAACCATAAAACTACTAGAAGAAATAATACGAAATCTCCTTGAGATAAATCAGAGCACTGATTTTTTTTTTATTTAACACCAAAAGCACAGGCAATAAAAACAAAAATAGAAAACTAGGATTATTTCAAACTAAAAAGCTTCTGCACAGCAGGAGAAAAGACAATCTATGAAATATTTGTAAACCATACATCTGATAATGGATTAATATCCAATATATATAAGGAACTCAAACAATTCAAGAGCAATAAAACAAATAACCGGATTTTAAAATGAGCCTTGTCCTCATTTCTAAAGAACCAAACCAGTACATCTTAAACTTGAGAATTCTTTAACCTTGAAAATATATCCATTGACCCCATTAAAACTTATTCCCCCATTAAAACTTAAACATTACTTAAGATGATCCCCTGATCAACACAAAACCACACAGAAACACTAAAATTGCCACAATTGGTGATAAAGTAGATGTGCAGATAACCTCAAATGTACTAGTATTGTTTTTTTAAATTGTCATTGACAAAAAATACAAAAATTTTTAAATTCTTACAGAGAATATATCTGTGGACCACAGGGGTCTGGGATTTTAGTTTGAGAAATACCATAGTAGGCCACACTGGCAAAGAGTTAATCTTGAAATATTTTATTACATCCATATGTGACACTCTTGCAGCCTAACCAAAGCCAAAATGGGAACAGAATACTTTAAATAGATTTTGTGGGAATGGCTATGAGTGCCAACAGTATTTGGGATGGTGATATTTAGTACAAAATGCTGATTTACCATGGAGACATGAAATCATCCACTACACCAGTTTGTTAATCTTTAGCATTTGTATAAACATTTCACAAAGTTATTAATACCTAGATTTGGGCTCTGCTCATTCCAGCCCAAAACAAATATGAAAACTATTGGCACATATAAATTTGAAGTCCACTAAAAAATAGCACTTAATGGAGCAAGACTTTTAAAGCAAATTTCCCAAGGGTAGCATAATGCCAAATAGAACTGAAATCCAAGTAGATTTCTTCGTTTGAGAATAAGCTTAGCCAAACTGGGTTGTATTCATCCCTAAATCTTGAGCTGCATCCTCTTTTTCTTGTCGAATTGAATTTTTATATAATTAGAGAAGAAGAAATCCAAAGTAAAATGACATATGAAATTGGGTACTTATTTAATAATGGAGTTCCAAATAAATGTGGCAAGGATAAAACCATTAACTTGTCCTTCAGAGCTATTTGGTGGAATAAGCTTAGCCAAACTGGGTTGTATTCATCCCTAAATCTTGAGCTGCATCCTCTTTTTCTTGTCGAATTGAATTTTTATATATTAGAGAAGAAGAAATCCAAAGTAAAATGACATATGAAATTGGGTACTTATTTAATAGTGGAGTTCCAAATAAATGTGGCAAGGATAAAACCATTAACTTGTCCTTCAGAGCTATTTGGTTAGTATCTGTTAAAAACATGTGCATATTAGAATTTGTTAATGTATTAAACTGCACATGGTTGGATTAACTATGAAATCCCCACCCAAGAGATCGAAAGAGGAATGGAAGGAATCGTGTCAAGACATCTGAAGATAGACCCAAACCTGGTCTTATTCTTTTCTTTTGCTATTGGATCAGAAATGTTAGAAAGAGACTGAAAATTATGACATGCTCACTTTGAATGAAATCATTTCCACTAAATAGTGTATCTCTCTTTTCTTCCTTTGATTTGGGGGAGAGATAGAAATGAATTCAGTTACACTGACTTTGAAAATATGGAAAAAGATACCTAAGTGCTTAACTAAAATTATTTGCTTTTCATCCTGATTTCTGATCTAAAGTGCACCAGAAAGAGGGTCAGCATATTTTACTGGAAAAAAAGTTGTAATGTCCCTATAAGACTCTCAGTTTCCCCTTTTCCCTCTGTCACTTACTAGTTGTGAAAAATTAAGCTAGCAGTTTAACGACTCTAGGCTTCAACTCCTCCAGAAACAAAATGGGAATGGTCTAGAGGCATAGGACTAGAATGAATGAGATTTCCAGAATCCTTTCAATGTATAAGACTTTTAGTTCATGGACTTCTCTAATGATATTGAAGTTGCTCTAACCCATATGAACACCCTTAAGAAATTAAACCATTCCACATCAAAAGTATCATTATAAAATTTAACATAGTTTGATTGTTTCAGAGAAGTTCATTTAGAATGCTCAATATAAACAAAGAATAGTCTAGATCCATTAGCCTCAGGCTTTAACTGGAAGATTTCAGAGTGATAATATGACCATAAGTTAGAGTACAGATGTAGTGTTATTGGTTGTTTAGTTGCTCATTCTCACTTCAAAAAAATGCTTAATTCTACCAGTGCACCACCGAGCCAGCCCTCAAATATCTTTTTTTATTTTCAAAAATAGTTGCAATTGTTTTAACAGTTACACATGGTTTTTAAAAATCAAATACTACCAAAAGGTACATCCAAAAAAAGTGCTTCTCCTCCTAACCACATGCTATCTCCAATTACTGCCTATAGGGGTAAGCATTTTCAACTCTCGTGCTGTTTATTTTCTCTGTATTCCTAAACACATGAACGCTGCTGCTGCTTGATTTATTGATTTTTGTCATTATTTCTTGACTCCTTGGTATGATCTCCTTCACCTCATTACCCTTCCACCATCATCCCAACTGGGTCATCACTGGTGCTTGCATTGTCACCAGCCATAAGTGTTAGTGGTACGAGTAGTGTGCTTTTCCCTACTTATAGAATTTCAATTCTAATTCTTTTCCCAATGCTCAAACATATCAAACAACATAACAATTTTATTTTCTTTTTTCTTTTTTGTCCACCCTGCTGGAAACTTATTTTGGTCAGGATTTTTCTTCCTTAGAATTTCAATTCTAATTCTTTTCCCAATGCTCAAACATATCAAACAACATAACAATTTTTTTTTCTTTTTTCTTTTTTGTCCACCCTGCTGGAAACTTATTTTGGTCAGGATTTTTCTTCCTGAACCTCAACATAGCTGTCATTCTGAGATTTTCTTTGCTATTTTCCTGTGCTGAATTCTCTGATTTCTTCATCCCAATTTTTCCTATAGATTTTTTATTCTCTCATTTTGCTAAAGCATGTAATCTGGTAACTCTCTGAGAGTAGGGTACATATGAGTTAAATTTCTGGAGTTTTTACATGTATAGTTTTTCTTTTATATTTTCCGTTATTACACTTGACTAATAGTTTCCCTGAGTACAGAATTCAAGTTTGGAAAGCATCTCAGAATTTTAAAGACTAAACCCTACTATTTTCTAATTTCTAGTGTTGATATTAAGAAATCTAAAGTCATTCTAGTTTATTTGTACATGATTGTGGGTTTTTCTTTTTCTGAAACCTTTTAAAATCTTCACACTAGCTTTGTATCTCTGAAGTTTACATAATGTGAAATTGGTATACACAATTTAAATTTTTATTTTATTTACTTATTTATTTATTTTGGTGGCTGGCCTGTTAGGGGATCTGAACCCTTGAACTTGGTATTGTAACACCACACTTTAACCAACTGAGCTAATCAGCCAGCCCAGACCTTTTAAAAATTTATTCTCATGGGCATTTGGTATGCCCTATTAATCTTGACTTGGTTGCCCTTGAGTTTTTGGAAATTGTCTTTTGTTATGTATTGTTTTCTACCCTACATTTTCTCTTTTTTTGCTTCCTGTAAATACTAGTGGTCGGCTATTGGACCTCCAAAGTAAACCCTCTAATTTTCCTATCTTTTTTCTTATGTTTCAAGTTATTTAGCATTTTGTCCAGCTTTCTGGGAGATTTCTTCAACTTTCTCTATCATTTTATTTAATTTTATATTTTGTTGCTCATTCTTATTTTATTTTTCAAGAGTGTCTTGTTCTTTGGTAGATTCTTTTTCAGTGTATCCTGTTTTTATTTTAGGTTTACAGCATTTTTGTCATCTCTCTGAAGACATTATTTATAGATTTATTCAGAGTTTTTCTCAGTACTCTAAAGATTACATTTTTCCAGTAGTTTACCTGTTTGTCTTAACCTACCTTTCCATGGAAATCATTCCCTGAATGTCTCGTGATACTTAATTAAATGTTTATATTTAAGAGTACAACATTTAAACAGCATTTTGAAAGCTTTGCAATCACGGTAGATGAACCCATGAGCTTTAGTACAGGTTGAATGAAAAGTCAGCCAGTATTTTAACTGAGGTACCCTAAATATCCAGGAGTCTTTTCTCAAGAAAATAATATTCCAATGTCCCGTCTAGGAACAGTTGGCAGGGGATAGCATATACCTTGCTATGAAATTCAGAAATGAAATTGCTAGATAAGAACTGAAGGTTTCCCATTTAGAATTTGGTATTCTCAAGTCTAGATTACAACATCTACTACAATTTATGGTAAGTAAAGAGAACTGTGGACCAGATGTTTTACATAAAGGTTTTCTTATTTTATTTATCTAATTATTTATTTATTTATTTTAGCAGCTGGCTGGTACAAGGATCCGAACCCTTAACCTTGGTGTTACAACACTTCGCTATAGCCAACTGAGCAAACTGGCCAGCCCTATACAGGTTTTCAATAGAACAGACATATCTGTAAAACCAGTAACATAAAAGAAAAAGAGAGAGAAAGGAAAACTTCATAAATTCAACTTTTTAATAAAAGGCAGGCACTGAGATGTTTTGTTTTGTTTGTTTAACTTTTAAATCCTCTTAGATTTATTTTTCCTTTCGATGAAACACATGCTCTAGTAACTCTAGTAACTGGTCCTTTAAATGACTTAGAGATGTCAAAAAATTTTTGCAGACAGAAAGTGAATACAGAACTAGTAACTGACTTAGCAGAGAAGAGAAAGCTACAAATAACAACTGCCAACCAATACGACTTCCTTCGCTCTGCTCTCTGGGAAGATTTTCCTTGTTTAATGTTCTTAAAGGTCACTTCTGAGAAAGGCACTGAGGAGAATTCCTCTTAATATTAGCAGCCCTTTCTAGTGTTAGTGATTTGAATTCTCTGGACAGAGGCTAAAAAACCAGGCCTTTGGTTTCCAGGGTTTATTAACTCCAAATGGCAGTCTTATAGGCAGGTATCCAATGCCAATGGGCATATGGTACTATCTATGGACCTTGAATCTCCATGACAGCCTTGAAACTTTTGTCTTACAGCAGTAGGCTTTAATATTCTGCCATTGCCCTAACCTTCAGATCTTCTGATTCCATCCTGATTTCTAACTCAATACATCTGAAATGGTGAATTAAAAACAATATTTCCTTTCCCAAGGTGCATCCCAGTATTCTTGCATACATTTTTTGTATTTACATACTTGTAAATGCATCCACTGAAAATATATTAGTATTACATGTATATACTAGTAACATTTCCGAACATCAAGGCAAGGGGAATGTCCTTAAGCTATAGATAGCTTATGTATAGATGAAAAAGAATCACATTCCTACTACAATTCTCAATAGTAATACATGTTCAGGATGATAGTAGAGCAATATCTCCCAAGTGGCAAAGAAAAACACATATTGTATCAGATATCAATTGCCACAAATATAGTGCATATATATTTCCCATGTGTAAAGTGCTGCCCTACTTAAGAACTACTATTGGGTCCTTCCTCTTCTACTTCACTGAAGTCAGCTAACACCATCTTGTGCCTTCCAATACTAATACTTTTACTACTAATACACCTAATACTAACCAATATCTAATTTAATCTCTAATATTTAACTAGCATGCAATCTAATACTAACCTAATACTAATATTAAACAAATACCTCCAATACTGTACTCTTAATTTTAATATATCTAATACTAATTCTAATATTCCCATCTAATACTTTTTTACCTAGTACACAGAAGCCATTCATCCATGGGGTGCCAGGGACTCTTTCATCAGATTGCTTCCACGCAAAATTGCTAAATCCCTGAATCCTCAAGAAGATACTTTAATATATCTAATACTAATTCTAATATTCCCATCTAATACTTTTTTACCTAGTACACAGAAGCCATTCATCCATGGGGTGCCAAGGACTCTTTCATCAGATTGCTTCCACGCAAAATTGCTAAATCCCTGAATCCTCAAGAAGATACATCCTATAAATGATGGATGTAAAACAACCAGAGTACAGTTCAAAAAAAGTTCTCTTTCCCAGTGGAGATTGTCATTCTCATAAGTGGGCCAAAAACTGAAAGTAACACTGCCACCTACAAACCCTAACTTCAGTAACTGGAAATAAGCCAAAATTGAGTAACTTTCCTTCAGAATAAACTTGCATTGCTAAAAGCCAAAGGGTAGAAAATTGTATTAGAAGTAAAGAATCCTTTTGTAGCAGAGGCTTTAAATAAGGACGTGTGTATATATTTGTGTGTGTATATATTTACATGTGTATCACTGGAAGAAATTCTTGCACATTGTTAGGTGATATTTGTTTTTCAGTTTAAAGCATTTATTCTCTTCAAAAAGGTCGTTGGGATGCTACAATTCATGCAGGCATATGGCATGTTTATTGAACTACACACTTTGTTCAGAGGTCTCAGAGTCTCAAGAATATTGGCCTGTTTGGACAGATATCCTCCAAACAAACAATTTTTGAAAGGTTTAACTGAAAATATGACTTTAGTAAAAAATATGTTTTAATAAATTGTGTTGAATTGAAAGAATTTTGTGTGTGTGAATATCTATATCCAAAAATATACAATATTAATAATAATATGTGTGTCTTATGAAGCTAAAAATTATATGAATTAAGTGTTTTAGAACTCATAATTAGGGCTGGCCTGTGGCTCACTCGGGAGAGTGTGGTGCTGATAACACCAAGGCCATGGGTTCGGATCCCATATAGGGATGGCCGGTTGGCTCACTGGGTGAGCGTGGTGCTGACAACACCAAGTCAAGGGTTAAGATCCCCTTACCAGTCATCTTTTAAAAAAAAAGAACTCATAATTATTCTTTCTAGCTTAGTCATAAGCTTAAAGAGAAGAGAACTCTGGACTTACAATAAAAATGGCTAAGGAAGTACTAAAAGCTTGACTGCTCCACAGCCTAAAGATTAAAAATAAAGGTGGTAATTGAAAATCACACCTTATACCAAACGCTACATTCTGGAAGAATAGAAATCAAAGTAGCCACTCTCCCCATTTGTTTGGAAAGTAAAAATAAAAATAAACAAATATATATATATATATATGCATTTTATTTTTCTCAAAATTATTTTTCTATCTTGGGAGCTTTTGAATTAAATCTGTTTTAAATTTCAAAACATAATAAAAACATGTAGTATAATGAAACTGGGAAATATAATGGCTTTATTTTTTAAGTTGTTCTCTTATGGGGTTTTTTTGTTTGGTTTTGGTGGGAAGGGGTCTTTGAGGTGGTTTTGCAGCCATTCGTGGATACCTCTGTGGAGAGCAATCAAGGATTTTGTCTTTCTTTTGTAAGGCTTATCTTCCCCTAGATACCATAATTCCACTTAGCCGGAATGGAATTTTCCGGATTTTATTTTAGATATTTTATAACATTATGTTCCAGGAACCATTGAGAAGAAATATAGCCCTATCTTTTGATTTTACTATTAGTGGCATATTAGATATTGAAAACTGTGATGATTCAAGCATTATAGTGAACAGGTTCAGAACGCCCAGAGCCACAGATGCACAGTAACAATCTGCCTTCACTGTGAAAGAATGGAGTGTGTGTTTTCTAGAGGGTTCACACCAGCCTTTCAACTTCAGAAAAATTATTCTCTATTGAGGATTCATGACTGGAAAGAAAACTCACAGTCCTGTCATTTCCAGTAATTGTTTGACTCTCACCCTATGTATATCAACACCTGTACTGAAAACTCAGGGGTTATGATAAAATACAAGTCATCACATATTTATAGAAGCATATTTACTGACATGAAAAGATGTATGAAATATATTGTAGGCTGAAATTACAAAATAGAATTCACAGTATAATCCTATTTTTTAATAAGTATACAGAAGTCAAAATGTCTGAAAATGTATGAGTATGTATAAAATGCTTGTTACCCAACTCCAGTTTTTAAAAGTTATATGACCTTGAGTCAGTCACTTGACAACTGTACTTGGACAATGCTTTTTCTTGAAATACAAAGGGTAAAGTCAGAAAAGACTGTTCAAATAGAACCAATTTGAATAAGAAGCATGTTGTAACCTTCTATTTCCCTTTTGGTGACTAGTACACATCTCAGTGTTAGGAGAGGTTCAATAAATGTTGTATTACATTTAATTTAATTGAATGGATGCCATTTGTGCAGACCAACTTATATTAAATAAGATAGCACAGCCAATTATCTCATTTGTGACTATGACACAGTGCCTAACACATAGAAAGTGGTCAGTAAACCTTAGTTATGATTATCATCATCATTATTACTCTTACAATTATACAATCCATAAAAGTTTGTGAGGCTAAAGTCACTACAATATTTCCAAGTCAGTTTGGAAATGATACCAGAAGCAAGATAGCTTCACCTAATTCTTAAAATGAGAGCTTAATTAAAACCTAGCAGCCTGCACATCTGAAAACGAGAAAAAAATTAAAACTGTCCCATTATCTAATGTCATTCTTCCTGAATCCAAGACTTAAATTAAATGCCTGGAAGCCAAAATATTTTAATATTTAAGTCACAAATCAGCAAAAGTAACAAATTACCATAACCGGAAATAATTCTTGTGTAAACAGCCATAACTGCTATATCAACAGGCCTGCCTTTCTCACAGGGGGACTTGTTAACAATGAACAGCTCCCCAAGTGAGCTTTGGAATGATGTGTTTCTAAGGCACAGAAGACAAAAACAATCTGCAAATTAGATTCAGTAGGTTGGCTTTGTTTCCTGCATTTGGACTCTGCTTACATTCTTCACTGTTGATCAGTTTCTGAAAAAAAAAAGTATGTTGGATAAATCCTGACAGCTCAGATTGGCTTGAGAGACAAAGGAAAATATGCATAGAGTTCAATAACTCCACTGAGGTTTCAGGAATATTTATCTGATAGAACAACATAAAAAGTTAAATCTAATCTATAGGCAGAAAGAGATAAAGGCACAAACCCAACGTTCCACCCAAATAATTGTTATTATCTGTTACAAAAAGCCTCCTTCCTCCATTGCTGTTCTTGGGCACTAATACCACTGCAAGTGGAGTCACTGTGTTATTTCCAGGAAGAATCAACTCATTCTTTTGTGACACTTAATTCCATACCAGAACTCATCTAGAAATTCTACAGAGAAATAACAGCTTTGCAGGATGGAAGAGTATTTGAAAACTCAAACCACTGTAGCCTTCACCTCCTTTACAGGCTCTTATAATAGAGAAATCAGAAGCTTTATTATAAATCTCTTTAAAGTTTTATGAATACTGTATCTGCTCTAATGAACAAAGAGGAGTTATTCTAATTCCACCAAAAATGTCACTACTAGAGGAAGAAATAACAAAGAAGACAGATGAATGCATTTTTCCTGAGAGCAGCAAAGAATAAATTAAACAATAATGATAACAATGATAATAATATCTATCAAATAACTACCATGTACACGGTATTGTGCTCACTTATTTTAATCCTCACCAAAGTGCTATACTATATACATTATTTGTCTCCATTTTTTTGAAGGAAATGTCAACTCATATGTGGTAACTTTTAATTAGGGTAAGTAATACTGTCCGCCTGATAAACCCTGAAATCTCTGTAGCTTAACAATGAAAGTGTATTTCTATTTGACATCACAGGCCAATGCAGGCATATTGGTTGAACAATCTTCCACGTGGTCACGCAGGGATTTGAGTTCTTTGCATCTTGTAGCAGGAAGTTGAATTAACTGGATTTTCTCATTTAAAGTATGAGTCTGTATGCATTGTAAAGTATAGATTGAAGACAATGCCCAGTAGCTGCACAGAGACCACTTAGAAGGCTATTGTAGCTGATCATATAAAAAATAATGGTAGCTTGGACCAGTGGTGGTGAGGAGAAAAAATGGAGAAGAAAAAGGATTTGAGAAAAATTTATAAATAGAATATAAAAGTCTTTGTGACTACTCGGATATGGATTTTGTCTAGAGAATGAAAGAGATTTGCAAATACTTTCTTAATAAGCCCAACATTATAAAGTAGCTTCACTCAGAAAACTTACTGAGGTATCATTTACATAAAGCAGAAATAATAGATGCCATTTTAGAATCAGAACCTATCATGATTTTTAAAAATTATAAGCAAAGATATTAAAATAACTCTATTTGTTGCAAGTTCCTCTCTTCTTTAACATTTCTTATAAATATCAGGATAGGTTCCTCTTCTCTTAGTCTCCCTCCTCTTTTTTCGCAAGATTCTTATTTTTTATTTGATGTAGGAAGTTCACGTGGGATCTAAACACATTTACTGAGTCTACTTGAGGATAGAAACATTTTTTGGTTGTCTGCCTTCCCCATACAAAAACCCTAGCTTGGCTCACCAAAATTTGTTCCCCCAGGGCATCCAGCTCCTGGCTGAGGCTCGCCACGTCTTGTTACCAAACCCAAGTCCATCTGCCTACCCCAAACAAAAACAAACAACCCAAAAGTCAAGTGTTGTGAAAACAAGTCAGTTTTTTACCCAGTGACCTGAGGAGGGATGTTAGGCTAACCCACCTCTCTGGTGAACCTGCAGGAGAGTGGCCAGACTAAAGCCATCTCCAAGACTCAGATTTACTGAGGGGTTTTTCGAGAGGAGATTGAGGGAATGGAAGGTGGGAAGGGAAAAGCAGGGAGGCGGATGTGTAAGGAGCCAGGTGCAAATTGTCACCCAGCCTCCAGCTGGCTTCTGTTCTCGTCCTTGAGGCTAACTTAGGGTCCTGCAGGACTTTGTCATGCTTCAGTGTGGAGCATGGCTTTATTGATGTCTTCCTTGATCTCTCAGGGTCTGGATAGTACATGTCTCAGGGCATGTTTCCAACTCCAGGCTGACTGGAGAACAACTTTATGTTTATGTAAATTACGTCATCTTGTCCTGTAACCAAGTGTATTAGTCTGTTTTGTGTCTCTATGACAGAATACCTGAGACTGGGTCATTTATAAGGAAAAGAGGTTTATTTGGCTTACGATTCTGGGACAGCTGCATCTGGCATGGACCTCTATGACAGAATACCTGAGACTGGGTCATTTATAAGGAAAAGAGGTTTATTTGGCTTACAATTCTGGGACAGCTGCATCTGGCATGGACCTCAGGCTGCTTCTACTCATGGCGGAAAGTGGCGGGCAGCCGACGGGTACAAGCAGATCACATGGCAAGAGGAAAAGAGAAAAAGAGAAAGCTCTCAGGAACTGGGGGACAACACATCTGAACTCTTATCATCAAGGTTCAAAATATCACATAACCATGGGAAGAGAGGGAACTCAGAGAAATGCATGCTGAGAAAAAAACTGTCTTTTTTTTTTTTTCTAAAGCACATACAGTGTTCGGTCCCAACCTGGCTTCAGTCCTACTCATTCCCACAGTTGCATCTGACTGTTCCAGCCAGCTAAAATGGGATTATTGTGTAAATGGAAAATTGGATGGGTGGAAAATTTCTCTAATTTTGTTCGGATTACTGAATTTAAATTTATCATCTGACATGTTCTTCTCAATAAACACCGCAAAGGTCCTAAAGAATAGTGTTTTTGTCTTGTCTTGGCAGTGGACATACATTAGTCATTTAGGTCATGGCCATGTGACTCAGAAGTGATCCAAATTTGATTGCACTTTTATATTAACACCTGAACTACCTAATAATGTTTTTTATTACTTTTTTCTCCATAAAAGTAATGCATGTTTGTTGAAGAAAATGCAGAAACTATGAGAAGAATGTAAAGAAGAAATATCATATCACTATGGTCCACCTAGGGGTTTCCAATTTTTACTCTAATAAAAAATATTGCAATGAATAGCTGGGGAGATAAATCTTCATGTTATTTCATTGATTAATTTCTTAGATTCCAAGTAATAGAATTATTGCATGAGAATCTTATATGTTCTCAAATTGTCACCCAGAAGAGTTGGGCCGATGTATAGACCCAGGAGAAGCATGTAAGAATGACCCACCCTTGGAAGCTTTGGATATGATCTTTACTCAGTGTCCCTCAACTTGAAACACAAAGAGAGGTATATTTCATTGTTGTTTGCATTTTAATTTCTTGGAATACTAGTGAAGTTCAATAGTTTTCTCTCTCTTTTTTCTTTCCTCATGCCACACTAGTCTGGAGATTTTAAATAAGAGTCATATTACAAGTTCACATCTCTGTTTGCTATTGTAGGACCATGGTCCTTTGAATTAATCCCAGGAATGTCTCACATGGGGAGGGGCACAAGCCCTACTCACTGCCATTTGGCATCTGCCATTTTTTTCTTTTTCCTGACTTGACTTTCTTCAGAGATATCCACAGTTTCTACCACCTGAGAAAGTGCATGCAGGGCCTATGCCGTTAACTGAGATATTCACAAAACAGCTTCCTCCCACTAAGCAATAGCACTGTTGTCAGACTCCGCTCACCATCCAGGGAAGCTTCCTCCTCCCCAAGTCACTGCTCCCACTTCCACTGGGTACCACTCCATCTATTTATGTGAGAGGTGAGGAGCTTTGCTATCGCTGCCACTTGTGCACGGTACCACCACCTCTGCTGTCATGCTAATAGTGATGCACTAAGGACAGAGATGCCAAACTTCAAGGTGTTCCACAGTAAAGGGGCAGAATCCTCTGTCCTTTTATATTAAATCATATAGGTGAGTAATGGTGCTGAGCCACTTTTAGCAAAACAGCCCTTTCAGTCATTACCTACAGTGTTCAGCCCTCCCAGGTGCAAACATTATATTAGGAGTCGGCCAGGAAGCCCTGGGAAGATAAACAGAGACCTGATAATCATTTAAGCAGCAATCGCAGGGCTCAGAATTGCCCTCACCTCTCTGATGACTAGGTTTTTGTTTTGTAGTCAAGTGTGCCTGTTCTGCTCCCTCCAGATGAGTTCTTCTCCATTCTTCCTTCCCCAGGGCTCGTCACCTGAGTAGATAATGGTTGATTTACTTCATTAACCCACTGGGTATTTCTTAATCCCAATGGAAACAGTTAACGCTCCTTGCCACCATTATTTATGTAGTTATTTTTGTTTTTATTTTATTTTATTTTTTTTAAGATGACAGGTAAGGGGATCTTAACCCTTGACTTGGTGTTGTCAGCCCCACACTCTCCCAAGTGAGCTAACTGGCCATCCCTATATAGGAATCTGAACCCGTGGCCTTGATGTTATCAGCACCACACTCTCCCGAGTGAGCCACGAGCTGGCCCATATTTTTGCTTTTATTTTTCAAGGGGAAGGGGAATAAGCCATAAAATTGCTGTGCAGAAAAATCCCAAACCTCAGTTCAGCCCCTGTGTAAATTCACCTTTTTCATTGAAACCTCCAAGGTTATATAAAACAGTTAAGTTCTACATAGAATCTCAGAAATGACATTAAATTTTATAAATTAATTTGGGAAAAATTGATAGCGTTACTATATTCGCTCTCACCAAAAAAAAGTAACAGATTTTTACTTTTTGAAGTCCTTATGCTTATTTCTCAGTTAGGTTTTTGAATTGTCTTTACTTGGGTTTCACACATTTCTAATTAAAGGTCTTTATGAGTACAGTATATAAACTGTTTGTTGCTGCTATACAGGAAAACATATTGATTTTTATATATTTATATCTTCTCTGATCACTTCTCTAAACTTTATACTAATGCTAAGAGTTAGTGTGAGGGATATAATAGTGTGCAAGGAATTTATTTGAGAATGTTTTCCACAATGGAAGGAAGCTGATTGTGCAGAAGGAAGAGTTGAGCTGTGATGCTGTCACAGCCAGGGCCAGCTCTGAAGCTGGGAGGACCTTTCAGAGTTTTCCTGATTGAGAGGATGCAGGGTCTTTATATGCCTCTGGAAGCTTGTCATTGGATCCAGCAGGGCCGCTCTTTTCTCCGTCTCAGCTGACAGCAACTGGGAGCATTAATTCCTCAGTCTTGAGGGGCCAGGGGTCTGGGTGGCATAGCTAGACCTGTGAGAAGTCCAAGTATTGGGTAAAGAGTGGGCACTTGAAAAATAATCTAACCACTCATGCCATTTCTATATTTACATTTCTAGTGTCCAAGGCCTAAACAAATATGCCTCCCCCTGCCTCCCCCTGCCTCCCCATCTTTAGAATGCAGGTAGTCTGGGGAGATTTGAAATAGAATGTCTTTAAACCCCTCAGGCAAGCTAAGAAGGCATCTGCAGTGCATCTTTCAGGATGCAGATGATACTACAGATTCTCATGATACTACAGAGTCAGCCCCTAGTGAAGGGTAATGCAGGTAGTCTGGGGAGATTTGAAATAGAATGTCTTTAAACCCCTCAGGCAAGCTAAGAAGGCATCTGCAGTGCATCTCTCAGGATGCAGATGATACTACAGATTCTCATGATACTACAGAGTCAGCCCCTAGTGAAGGGTTGGCATCTGTCCACCGGGAATATATTGAGAATTGAGGCTACCAGAGGTGGGAAAGGGGGAGATGTAGGGGGGTTTAGAGAGAAATTGGTAAAGGGCTACGAAAAATTATTACATTGTGTAATGTCAAATATACTAATTATCCTGATGTGAGCATCACATATTGCACACAGGTATTAATATTCAATGCTATACCCACAGATATGTATATTTATGTTTCAATAAATAAAAACATTTTAAAGGAATATGCTGAGAAGTGCACAGTCCTCTCTGAAGCTCAGCTGGTACCACTGTGATTCTGCACACCCCTAGACCCTTAGACATCCCAGTTGTACCCACCCATGCCTTGACAGCACAGGCTGCTATATCCCAGCGTTTCCAGCTGGAAGCAAAACCCAAGTCCTCTCTGTGCTCAGATCCCTAAACGTGTCTGAAGGCTCTGTCACTTCAGAAAGTGTTTTTGACCTAAAGGTAGGAGGTAGAATTCAAGGCCAACTTCTCAGAGACCCACGGCCAAGCCTAACTCTCTCACTTTCTCTCTGATTCTTTCTGTTTAAATCTCAGGCCAGGAGAGGTAATTATTTCTCCTTCTATGTCAAGGGAGAAAAAAATAAATGGACAAGTATTTTTCGTATTCATTATTCCTAGGAACTTGTGTGTCTTTAGCAGGAGTGAGAGAATAATTGGATAAGTTGAGGAATTAAATGGGCAAAAAAAACCAAGTCAATACTTTGTAATACCACCTCTTCACACTAACGACATAAAAACTTAGATATATTTCTATAAGCATGGATTAAAAACTGGGAAGCTACACACCAAAATATTGATTGTGGTTATTTCTGGAGCATGGGATTGGGAGGTCAAAGGGAGACTCTCATTATTTACAGTATATTTTTCAGAAAAAAAGACCTTCAAAAAAAGTTGATATTGTAAATATTTTTTACTGTCATTTGTCATTTTGTGTATTTACCACATTTGACTGCATTAAAAAATGTAGAAAAATATAATAACCAAAATCAAAGAACAAAGTAAAAATCAGTAAAACACAAGGCAAATATCTATAATATATAAAGAGCTTTTATAATTTATACACACACCATAAACACACACACAATTCAATGGGGGAGAAAAAGGAAAAACACATGTATAGACAATTGGCAGAGAATAAATTCAAATGGACGACCAATGTATAAGAAAAGGCTCAAATGTACTAGTAGTCAGGGAAATGCAAACTAAAGTGATGGTAAGATACCATTTTTCACCCATGGGCTCAGGAGAAAAATTAAGAGCTATAGAACATATTACTAGTGGAAATGTGGGGAAAGGTGTTCTCCTATGTATTGCTAGAAAAAATTTGAAGTATTTCAGCCTTTAGAGAATGCAATCTGGCAATCTATTAAAACCATACATACCCTTTAACAAAGCAATTGCACTCCTAGGAATCTATCCGATAGGTATAAAAACCAGTTCGTGAGAGCATGCTTACAAAGATGGTTACTGCAACATTTATCAGAAGTGCTTAAGCATGGAAACAAAATGAATGCCAATCAATAAGTGAATGGCTGAGCAATACATCACCTAACAGAATATTATGTAGCCATTGTAAATAACAAAACAGTGTATCAGATGACTTAGAGAGATTTCCAAGAGGTATTATTGAATGAGAAAGTAGGAAGCAGAAAATTGTGTACATAATCACACTTTTGGAAAGAGAGAGAAAGCACACAAGATCTCTGTATTTGGAAATGCTGTATATGTATATACAGTGTGGTATTATACGTGTGCAAGGAAAACTGCAGATCAATTCATTGGATGGACTCTTAGGATTCATTGGAGGGATTCATACTGAGTTATTAATCATCCTGGAGGGGGGTAGAGGAACTGATGTAAGGGGTCCAGGGAGAGGAATGATAGGGAAATCCAAGCCCAAACAGAAAAGAAAGAAAAAACTATCCTGGCTTTAAAAGATCTATTAAATGATCCTATTTATATATTTACATAAAATTATACATGTGTGGGTAACTGGTTGTTAAAGTATATGAAGCTTTTTAGTGGATATCTTATTTGTAAAGAAATTCATTCCTGGAAATTGAGATAAATCTGATATAATAATAGTTAGCTATAAAATGTCAAAAAATACAGACCATAGTCAAGGGGAAACTTATACTTCGTTTGATATCAAGGTTATTAAGTGGGTCAAGGCCCAAATATAACTGGTCATAATTCATCATGGTATCAAGTAATACTGTGTTTATGTCAAAAATCAGTACAAACTATCCAAAAATTTTTGATAGGAGTTTTAAAGAGAGGTACTATGGCAGAAGGTGTGATATGAAAGTTTCCTAAAATATGTAAAATCTCCAAAATTTAAAATCTTTAATAAATGAGCTTGCAAAAAAAAAAATGGAATGGCATTTACAGTATGAATTAAATAAATAAATATTTATAGCTTTTTCATAATGATAAAACTGAAATGGTAACTAGGAATTTCAGTAATAAGCTTTAGTTTAAGCTAAGCCTGGGGTTAATCTCAGATTTCCTTAGCAATCGAAAAAAAAAAAAAGTATTTAGACTTTCTATGTCTGAGTTAATTGGTATTTTCAATTAAGATGCTACTTGCCAAATAAGATATCGTAGTAATAAAACTATGGACAGAACTTGTAGATTTATCTTCAGAGTTATATGCCCTGGGTTATTAAAACGATTTTTTTCTTTTTTTTGGAGGCATGGAGCTGTGGACTGACCCCTCCTCCTGCAACCAGGCAAGGATCATGCCAAAGACACCACTTCCATGTGGGTGGCCCACCACAGCCGCCACAATAGCCACAGTTGCCACAAAAGTTGCTAGATGCCACAAACACCATGCAGATGACCCACCAGCCACTCGAGTGCATTGACACAAGGAGAGTCACCAGCAGAGACTAAAGAAAAGAAGAGGATGTCTCTCTCCACAAAGCCCATTCCAGAGTGACAGAAGAAGCATCTGCTCTACGATAATATTGGCGGACCTGAACACACCTCTCAGCATTGGACAGATCATCTGGGCAACAAATCAACAGAGTAACTGTTACTCTTCCAGAAGGAGAGAAGAAATCTAGGGTTATCAGAGGTGGGAGGGGGCAGGGAGAGGGGAATGGGGAGAGATTGGATAAGGGGCATAAAGAATAAGTATGATTTGTAATAATGTACATGCTAATAATACTGATTTGATAAACATACGTCAACTTTGAACCCCCAAAATATGTATAATCAATTATGATTCAATAAAAAAATTAATAAACAAAAAAACTTTTTAATGGTACTGAGAATATCATCAGAGCCTTTTAAAATGTAAAGCTGTTATGAGAGAGGAACCTGCAAAATAGAAGGGCAAGAAAGTATTAAGCAGCAGAGCTAAGCTATGAATCAGGGGGATGGGGCTTAAAAGAATCCAGTGTGCTCAGAAACATATCACCTCTTAAATTGAAATAATAATTGTAACACTAAGCTTATGTTTCCAAAATTTGCATTCAACTCTCCCATGTTGGCCATTAGTCCCTCTTTTCAAACTATCCCTACCTCCAGGACTATATTTACATAGCAACAGAGGGTATGAAATACGATAGATGCCAAAAAACATCTTTCCCACTGTTCTATCATGGGACAACTATCCACTCCTTCCTGGCTTGAAATTCTCAAAATTGGAGTCCTAGTGCCACCCCAGAAACTAGATACCATATTTACTAGATGGTCAGAATCATTTCTTCATGTCTGATTGTTTCTTACATTTGCTCATTGTCACCTTGAAATACAAAGAGAAGATTCTTTTAAATAGATATTCCGACTTGTATCTTAATAAAAAGAGAAAAGAATACCACCCTTTCTGAAGCAGCAGGTACTATCCAAAGCCAGCTTTTTGATTACATATTGTTTATCCGAGTCAAGTGGTCTTCAGAGGTCACTGAACCCACCCAGGAGAAGAATGTGTAGTGGTTATTTTCTTTACTTTTCTCTGGAGCCAGTGGAGGATGGATAGGGAGGAGCATTCAAGAATTGCTACATTTCATTAAGTGAGTTTCCTTCAGATGATCTCCAGTACTTTGCCATCTCCTTTTGTGGGATTCATCTTTAGGTACAAGTGACTCTCCTGCAGTATAAAGGGCCTATGTCGGGCCGGCCTGTGGCTCACTCGGGAGAGTGCGGTGCTGATAAAGGGCCTATGTCCCTAAAATTGAGTAAGCAAGAACTCAAGGCACATATCCAAAAGCAAACTTCATTTTTCCCAATGCCTTTCAATGGGCTAGGTATTTCCCTGACTTTGGAAAAATTCAGAGCAAATTCCATCACTTCGTGGTCATTTTTAGGTGATAGAAAGTTTCCATCACTTCTAGGCAAAAACATAGTCTCAGTTTAGTAATTGATTTGTCCAATTCGGTGAAATAGTCAAAAAACTTCAAACCTTAAAAGTTAAGCTTCCCACCCTGGGCTCTCCCAGCTCCTCAGACCCCGGCCAGGCCCCCACCCCACCCCCCCACACACAGGCAACCAGCCCAACCGCAGCCACTGAGCCACTGCAGGAAGCGCCCCAGGTTCCTGAGCTGGGACAGTTGGGCGCAAGGGCTTTTGCCACACCCCTCTGATATCTGCACCCAGCCTGGCAATGACCAAGCCCCTGCTGGAAGCCCCCTGGTCTCCCCTGTGGGAATGAGGGGGGTACCGCAGGCCTCAATCCCACCCCTCCTCCTTCCTCCTCCTATCCCATTTCCTTCCCCTTTCCCCTCTCCCCCTCCCCCAACTGCTTCACAACAACATCCTAGAATGTAAAAAATAATATTAATAAAATTACCTTTTCTTTATAAAAAAAAAAAA